>NW_027104290.1:0-284054 GCF_902728285.1 Clytia hemisphaerica | reverse complement strand
CCATTCCATGTAATGTCCTTACAAAAATCAATAAGCATAATCATTTTTATCCTGATGAAACTTATTTCTTAGCAAAGCCTACACTTTTAAAAATGTTGAAAAATAGAACTATGACTAACATTTTATACAGCAAAGCTACAATCAAATCAAGGCATTTATATTCGATTGTTGCATTTTTCGAGGAAGATAAAATGTAGGTTTTCGTTTTAGAAGCTTACCTTGGGGATAGACAATCCTAAAGATAGAGCAAGAACACTGGAGATTTCATCAGCTGGTAGGGTTCCCGGAGATGGTGCAAAATGGATGGATTCAGGTTTGTGGTAAACAGCAAGTGATGCTTTGCCATTCTGTAAAATTATGATAATACAGGGCTTTTGTGCTAAGGTAATTTGTATCATTTTTTATTAGTCTATATTGCATGATTTTTTTCAAACTGTTTCAAGTGTTTAGCATACATAATGACATAAAGAAGGAAAGGTTGACATTTTCGGCGTATATGGTCATTTGAAATCAAAGAATATATTTACAAATTTGAAGTTATGGAGTGATGAAATTTAGGTTAACAGTTAAAAGGTTAAAAAAATAATATGAAACAAACATTACTTACACTCTCTTCATTATTACTGTGGAAAACAAACTTTCCAAGAAACTCCCCTTGGGTAAGATGCACTGAAAAATGAAAAAGATACAATTACATGTTTTTTTTTTATAAGCATAACGCTTATAAGCATATGAAGGCTCAGATTTGCAGAATTCCTAAGCATAACATGAGCATATATGTCAGCCTAAAATATTTTTCAAGTGGTAATTTTTATTTGTTTTTTGTTTCATTTTTTACTGGTTTGGTAGAGGTCAAGTAAAAAATTAGACATTCCACGGCTAGCTATTCCACTGCTCCCAAAATCTGAACAAATTTTTTACAAAATTTCTGAAATTTCATTAAAAAACTTGGCTCAGGGTGAACATAAGCATAATTCTTAAGCATATAATAAACATAAACTATGCCTGGATGCTTTGAGAACTTAAGCATACCTCGTGTATGACCTGACCAAGGGGCATACACTTGCTTATAAAAAAAAAACATGTAGTAAGAATATGAATGCTAACAATATCAGGGAATTAATGCCACTTAAAATCTTGAAATGTTTACATATGTATGCAAACAACGTTGAAATTTAACCAATCATTTCTCAGGAATGTATGAAGAATGTGATTAGATTTGATCTGCAGAGCTTACAGTATGTGGCCGTCGTCACTGATTGTAGAGGAAAAGAGATGTTACAAAATTTTTGCTGCATAGAAACCTTTAAAATCTCTACTTTATTTCCTGAAAGTTCTTTTTCAAAATTTTCAATTTCAACAATATTTTTCAATCGCTTAAAGATAGGTAGCTTTTTTCTAATGGCCCCCAAAACGGAGGTTTGAAATTTTGGCGATTTCTCTGGATTTCTCAAGATATCTTTAAGATATGAATACAAAATTTTGACCATAGTTTTGAAATATGATTTAGAGGATTTTGGGCATAAATTTATTTGATAAAATTTTTACAGTATACCCCTGGTTGTCAAAATGCAGGTTTGGGGCCCCCAAAACGGAGGTGTAGTTAAAATCAAATCATTAAGCCCAGTTATAATAGGGGGGAAAGCTACGAATATATTTGTGTTTTCCCTTAAATTTACGACCCGATGGATGTAAAATTTATGATTTTTATGAAATATTTCAAGATTTTTGATATTGCAAAGTCCAAACTGAAAATTTAGAAATTTTCAAAATGACAATTTTGATTTAACAACGTCTTAATCAAGTTTTCGAAAAAAAAAATTCCATTCATATGTATGGAATAAGCTGTGAAAATTTTAGAAAAAAAGCATAACTGAAACTGAAAATATTAAGCTTTAAAGATATTTTTCTCCTATATTTCGCAAAAAAATGACAGAATTTGCCGCTTTTGCTGATTCAGCGAAAAATTTTATATATAATGTTAATTTTTTGTTATAAACTACTAACTCAAGGTGATAGGAATAGAATTCCAAGACTTTTTGCTTTTTCTCATATTTAGAATTTTCGGTTTTGTCAATTCAATGCTGATTCTAGGGCTCCAAAATACTGGTTGACCTTCAAGATGCTATATCTTTTACCCAGCCTCTAAAGTCACAGATATATTTGCATTTTCTGAACGGCATTAGGTGTAGAAAGTTTCCTATACCCCGTTTTCATAACTTATTTTCAATATCCAATGAGCTAGAGTGAGTTATATGCAATTTTTGTATAATTTTTGTGTTAAAATATTTCCTTTAGATGCAAATATGTTATTTTGAATCTGTCTCAAACCAGCAAAAACATGCCCATTTTTAAGTATAACCATCATTCTTTCAAAATAAAGAAAAATCGTTTAATTCTGATAAATCTACAAGTCAGAATCTTAATTTTAATGAAAACCTCCGTTTTGGGGGCCGCCTCCGTTTTGGGGGCCATATACTGTACTATTTTTAATCTTACAAATATTTTTAAACTTATTGCAAATTCATGTGAAAATACGTTTTACCCCACGTGTCTTATTAGAGGAGTGTAAAGAGATGGAAAAACAGCTTCTTGAAAACAATGGGAATACAGCTGGTCATGTATATACCAGGTCCTTTACCCTTCAGGGAGTTTGTTTCAGTTAATGGATAACTTTTTTTGTTTGATGAAAAAATAGTAATGGAAAAGCGCAAATCCACTTTTTTGACCATGACATAAAAACAAAGCAAATTTTTAGGACAAGCTGTCTTTTTTTTAAAATTTTCTAACAACCTAATCAACGCTAAAAACAAAAGCATTTTCAATCAAAATGATCAGAACTTCACTTTCTGTAATCAGTGAAGCTGTTTTTTCATTCCATCCCATTTCTCTGGTTTTATCAAAGATTAATGCTGGGAAAGCCCTTTATCATGTGTACTTGACTCTGCTTGACTTGCGGGCAAAAAAATATGCAATATGCTGCATATTTTTAGTACAGAGAAATTACAGTACCTAAATTTTGAGTAAGACTTCAGGTCTTCCTACACACACCACTGGATAGTTCAATCAGTATAGACCTCACTCTTCATACAAAAATTACGGGAAACGCATGTTTGGACTTTGTACCCTAAGCTGTACAGCACTTAAGCTAAAGTCCCGCAGCGGGACAAAAATCAGTTTTTTGAACTTTGCAAAAAAACGCCACATAGAAGATATTTAAAATTCAGCATGTCAAATGTTTGTTTTAGTTCGGCCTCCAGACCTTCTAGAAATGTGATCTCTAACGGTCCTGGCCGCTTCTAGACGCTTGTGGCAGCTCGTTAGACCGGCCCGGACCGTACGTTAAACCGGTTCAGGCCACTAGTTAGTGATTTTTAGTAACGATTACATCAAAAAATTGTTGCAAAATGATGTTGACCGGGCGATCAGGGCCAATTTGTGACCGGACGCTTCGCAGCGGCAGCTAAATTAACTATACTCGTAGCAGCCTTTTGGTTAATTTTTACTGGTCATTTACCAGCCCTCGAAAGACCGTCTAAAGATCGGTCCTATTTTCAGGAACTTCAAATCGCTTGGGAGTCACATATTATGACCAAGACTCTTGGTGACTCAAATTAGATTCTGATCACATGTTAATTTGACATTTTTTATCCAAAGAAGTCGTTTGTTTATGCTGAACTGTAACAAAAGCTTTTCTAGATTAGCAGCACTAGTAGTTTATTTATTTACTTCTATTAATGCAACAAAGGGAAATGGTTTTGAAAAAGCAAATATACTAAACAAGTGATATTATAATATATTTGAGCTTTATAAAGTTCAATTTGAATGTTTGTTGTAAAAATTTAAACCCATCCTGAATTTAAAAATTATACTTTGCCGTTGACAAATCAACAGGTCCAATCTATCTATATCAATCTATATATCTCCAATCTAAATCCAATCCAAGAAAAATAAAAATTACATACATTTTGAGATTGACCTTGTTTCATGTAGATGGGACCCTCCTCACTATGCAAAAAGGGCCAGTTATGCACAATTGGCATTATATCAAATGTATCTTGTAGGAGAAAGATTTTAATCTTGCTTCTCTTGAAAACCAGAAATGATTATCCTCTTAGAACCAGCCCTTTGAAAACCATAGCATTAGACGGTCGTGGCCTCTTCATAAAGACGAAAGACAGATCTGGACTTATTTCGTACTATCCAGTCTCTTGTTCGTAGTTTTTCTGACTTTCTGGTTCTTTGTGAGTTATTTTCTATGTTTTCTAACTTACTGAATGGCTTACCAACAGATCGCCACCAGTGGGATTCGAACCCACTAAATGCAAAGTTCCGATGTTTAGAAACCCAATGCCTTATCCACTGCGCCACGGATCCATGCCAGGAAAGTACAGACCAGACTGTATTAAGAGAAAATCACAAAAGAGTGCTTGTTTCGAGCTCCAACCCTAACCCTAACTGATAATAACCCAATTCCTAGCCAATCTGATACGTAACCACACCCATACCCAACCCTACCAGGTCGCCTGCAGGTTCTGACACTATTCCCGCATGCCAGATCCGAAAAATAGATAAATGTCTTTCGCCTTTATGAAGAAGTCTTCACCGCATTAGACATTAACTCAAGCTGAAAAATTAACAGCAAAGGTGAAAAGACAGTTAATTTATACTTTCCGAGGGGCTGTGGGGGCTGTACCAGCCTCAATTGGTTCTCTGGGGAGTCACTTGGGCGTACTTTGGAATAGCACAGCAAAAAATGACGTCATATTTCTAACCAATATTTGCAAAATGCAAGGGGTTGGTAAGGAGGCTGTAAGCCCCTCCAATCATAAGCGAGTCCAGGTCTGGGCCCTGGGGTGGGGGAAAGCCCTATGACATTTGATCTTCTAACACCTAAAAGTGCCCAAAATAAACTTTATAATTATATTCTATTTATATACACTCAGCGTTGTTAAATAGCGGTCAAAGGGAGAGGAGGAGAGCAAGGTGTATGCAAAGTGGATGTGTTTAAACCTGACGTAATGAAATCGGGTGTTAGAATGGTGGGTGCTCCTCTCATCTTGAAAAGCTTTGATTTACGCGCCAATATCTTTACTTTTATATTAGCTAATTAAAAGCCATACACCAAAAGTGATTACTGTCTCACTCTGAATATATTCGCTGTACTGTACACCATTTCCAGACTGGAAGGTCAACATAGTTACCAAGTGTCCTGCATCCTATTCCTATCGGAACACGTGGTCGTGGCTACACAAACAAATCAACGTTCAACCTTCTGTCCTCCTGTTATACGCCCACATACACTTCTACTATATATAATTACGCTTCTCTTTGTGTCATTGTTGCAATGCTTAAGCTTTCTTTTATTTAACTTGAAAGAAGCCCTACAAAAGGTCTATACAATTAACTGAACGAGTACTCCTCCCTCTGAACATATCTCTGGACCAGCCTAAACATTATCTACCTTTTTTCCATATTTTGATTGAAAATCTTGTCACAGAAGGATAGAATTATGGGCTCAGTCTTCCAGATACATACAGAAAAGAAGACTTGATACGTACCTAGCATCAGAATCAAGGCAACTTGGTAGAATTTCATCATGATTCTTCGAGAAAATTGGTTCAGAGTCTTGTGATCTGGTAATTTTGCCTTCTTTTCGCCCTTTTCGTCCTCTATCGGGCTACCATTTTTAGTCTTGCTTACTTATCGAACATTCTGATAGACGTTATATCAAGACGGGGGTAAAATTCTCATCTTTAGGTTCAATTTTTTATATTAAAGTAATAAATAACAAAATATTACCTGAAATTAAAACTTTTGACTAAATGAAATCGGTAATTTACCTATTTATAGAGAAAATTATTTCAAAAAATGTAAAATATTTTATAACATGGTGTGAGTCTACACCCCTGAACTGCACGAAGAGTGCGGGAAACTTTCATGTGGTATTTGGGACAGCGAGGCACAAAGCTGAAAAATATACCAGCGATTTTGAATCCAACATGGCCGTGGAACGCCAGGAAAGCGATATGAAACGTGTGTTTTGATGAATCTTATTAATTTACAGCTCTTTTGAGCTACTATTGATATTATTTAGAGTAAATTTTATCACATTGATACTGTAATAACATTTTGTGAAAATATCAAAGGTGAGTTTGCGATATTTATCGGTATTTTAGCGTAAATAAAATACGAGTTGACGCCATGAATTTTAACTCATTTGGAGCTTTATTTTGTGTCATTTAACTGTATTTACAGCTGGAAAAACTCATTTTATCTCCAAACTACCTGGGAAGAACCTAAAACCATGTGTTTTTGCTCGTCAAACAGCGTAGTGGACGAGATATTGACCAAAATCGGCGATATAACGGCACAACATTTGATGCAGTATTGTTCCTTTGTTGGTTTATTTACTTAGTTTAGGGCTAATTTTTCCTCATTTTAAGTTCATATAAACTTTCTTTAACCTTTATCTAACATTTATCTTTAAAGTTATGCTATATTCAGCGTCGAAAAAGATACTTTTAGCCGTTTTTGGACTGGAATATCAAAGTCATAACGGATGAATTGACGAGGTATTTTGAATGTGTACTGGTCTTTTTTGTTTCTCTTTGGACCCCTTACTTACTCCTTTTCTAGAACTTTAGAAAGCTTCCTGCTAAATCTGCTAAATTCGAAGTGAAATAACTTTTCTCATGGGTTATACATCGCGTTTAAAGCAACTTTTCTTTCAGTAATTCCAGAGTATGATTGTTTTGAGAGATCATAATTTTGTCTTACAAATCATGTTTAAAAAATTGTTTACAGGCAGAATGAAATTGCATTTGGTAAAAGTATAAAAAGTGAAGAAACGACTGTTTGATTACTTTTTCATCCCATTTTATTAACTATTGATTCACGAATTAATCGAACTACAATTTAACACGTTTGGATATTGTTTGTAAATATATCGTCATTACAGTTTTGCCCTAGGGAAATAAGCTGTTTGTACTCTTTGGAAAAATGTGTTTTTAAACGTCTAGATATGGGGATTTCTTTAGGGAGCGATAAGATCAGATTTCGAATGGGAATGACAAGCTGTCTCATAGGTTTCATTCCCCTCATTTCTGATGTTGCAAACAAAAAAAAGACTATGAATAACGAGTACGATCCAAATGACAGGGATATGATATGCACCACTGGAGAGTCTTCTGAGAACTTAAAATTGTCAATCCAATACGTCACTTAAACAATAGAAAAAGTAACGTATTGGGTGGAACAAAAACAGAAAAGTTGCATAATTTCGTGAAGTCATTGCAGTGGTGCATATCATGATATCATGAAAATAAAACGTCATCACAAAGAAGAGCTTTGTTTAATCGCAATCACATTTGCGACTTAAAGTTAATATGTCATACATCACATAACACCAAAATGTTTCGAATTCCCCATCGCGCCAGAGAATTTTGTAGCCAAAATAATCCTATCAAACCTCGTCAGGCTTATCTTTCGGAAGCAAAATGAGAAATTTCGTTCTAAATACCTAATCGGTAAAAAGTCGTCGGCCAAAAAAAAATCGTCAGTCTTAATGAATTACGAATTTTCTATCGAAAAGGTACTTACGCTACCCCGAAGCGATCATAGACCATATTCAAAATGCGTGATGAAAAACATAATACATGTTTACAAGCACGTAATATAAGGAGAAGCCTATATTTAATTTTCTTAGCCAATACAAAATAGTAAGTACAATGTTATTCGTATCTTTTTTGAGTTATTTTTAGTGATGAAGTTTTGTAACGCCATTTCTACTAAATTATGACGTCATTGCCAAAATTTCAACTCCCTTATTGAGGCCCCCCAGCGGACCCTCAATTCACGCAATCACGCAATTTTTTTTCGAAATTCACGCATTCACGCAAATTTTCCTCGAGTTTCATGCAATACACGCTTTTTTTTTTATAAGAATACACTTTATAAGAATGTCCATGATGAAAATGGCCAAAAGATTAAGAATATGGTAAGAATATCACCATCATGGAATTTAGCAACTGAACCTAAGAATGCCATTTTTAATGCATTTTAACCTGTAGATTGCCAATTTCGATCTTAACCTAAGAATACCGTAAGAATATTTTTGGATGATTTTCACCAAAAAGTTAAGAATATCCATGATGAAATGAAAAAACACCATTCTTATAAAAAAAAGAAGCGTGTAACCCGATTTTTCAGAAATCGGAAAATTTTCTGGGAAAAATCGGGGAAACATTGGAAAATCGGGAAAACTGCACATAATCGGTGGAAAAAAGGGAAAATTCACGTATTCACGCAAAAAATAGCCCATATTCACGATTTCACGCAATCAAAAAGTACATTTTCACGCTCACGCAAGTTTTTTCAATTCACGCATTCACGCATTTTTTTTTTCAATTTTCACGCATTCACGCAACCGAAAATGCCCATTCACGCAATCACGCAAACCGCTGGGCCTTATTGTTTCGTGCTTTTTTTTTACATTCTCAAGTTTATGATATATTATTTTAAATCAGTTTCCTTTTTGTGCTTTTTATTTCCAAGTTATTCACACTGACAAATAAGATGTTAAAGAGTCATGATTCATATGCACTGCCCTGTAATCTATGACTTTTAAATATTCTTTCGATTATTTTCGCATGGTTCACAGCCAACTTTTGGTGGCTTTTGAATGAACTGAACAAAGAAAATCGTCTTTCCGTCGTAACGGTACAAAAGAATGATGACATCACAATTCAGTAAAAATGGACCTCATAAAGCCTCGATTATGACGTTATAATAACGATTTCTCGGGTTTCATACCAAGAGATAACTAACCAGATTTCAAAATACACCCCTGTCTCACAACCCCGGTGGAAATTTTTCCCACAGCAGAGATAATAATTTCTATTGAAACCATTTGGAATGGTTTTGGAGTGCAATTTATAAACACTGAATTTCGAATGGGAATGAAATCAAAGTCACTTTTCCCTGTGGAGCTTTACGGTATTTTCACCACCGGGGACTAACTTTGTGCCAAGATTTTGCAGTGGGACTGTTGTCAAAATATTTAATGCCGAGATCAGCATTTAAAGGCTTGGGGACACGAGAAGTTTTATTCGCGTTGGTGCAATGCAACATGCTATATCCTACCAACAGAAGAAAAAAAGTGCGTGTCCCATGGTTTCTTTTTTGTTTCATTGGACAAAAAGTAAGGGAAATACCTAAAAAACAAGCTGATTTTGTCCCAGGGACAAAAGTGAGATTTCACTTTTATTGGTAGAAAGAAACAACGAGGTGGAGACACGAGAAAGCGTTTAAGGTTGGTGGGATGGAGCATGTTGCATTGCACTAACGTGAAAAAAAAACGTCTCGTATCCCCAAGCCTCTTCCAATGTGTTTAGCATTCTTTTAAGTAGCGTAAAATAAAACGCAGAGAATCATCAACAAATACAAGGATGATAAATTTAATCAATAGATCAATTTACAGCGGTCTAATTAAACTGACTTTATGCTGCATTGACTCCTTATTTTAAAAGATCATTAGGCTTTCGAACAATTAGTATATGTAATCACATGATAACGAGTGCAATTCGAGAATAATTGCACGAGTAATTCTTTTGTTATTAATTAATTTTCCGAGTCCGAAAGGACGAGGAAAATTCGAAACAAAAAAGTCACGAGTGCAATTTTCGAATTGTACGAGTTATTATGTGATTACGAGCTTTTAATGGTTTTCACGACTTTTTCCCGACTTTTTCCCAGTTAGGAAAGTAAATTAAAGAAATTAAACCGAAGGTTTTATATTTTTCTCTTCTCTCTGTGCCTTTCTTTTATTGTTGTTTATTGATTTTCTTTCTTACAAAATAGATTTCGAATGCAATTAAAACGTTCGATGCAAAAAAAATGTAAGAAAAAACATTAAAATCAATTTTGTAAACATTGGCGCTGCTTTAAAGAGTGTGATTAACGATTAATTGCTCTCTACAGGATGCAATTAACGATTAATTGCTCTCCTTGAGGGCGTGCCAAATAAGAAAAAATAACCCATCGTGTGATTATGCTTTTAAAAACGCTTTTTAACAGGGGGGTCGGTACTAAAATCCAAGACATATATGAGTACTACAAGGTTTTTTGACGATTTTTGACACCCCCCCAACTAATTTTTGAAAAAGGAATTTTAGTACACATGTACTAAAATTTATTTTGACATTTTAGCATAGTGACCACCTAAATAAGGCTTATTTTGGAATTCGGTTCCAAGAATTCGGTTCCAAGAATGCGGGTCTTTGGACTTTCAACAAAATGCCAACTCTGGTTATTTAAGCTGTCAATGAACCTGATCTATCTCTATCTATTCTAGATAAAGACTCAGAAACAGTCAAGACACTTTTGCTCTGCTCTACTTTAATTATTGCAAATATTGATTGGTTATTTTTCACCTCTAATTTACAGCTTGCTATTTCTTTTCTATCCAGTTATCCACGGTTCTTTACAAAAAACAAAGCATTCAACTTCGAAAACATTTTTTATTCCATAGTAAATAGTATATAAAAGCAGAACAATTAAATTGAAATATGGGTGTTTCACAGCCCCAGAGGAACCTTTTTCCTCAGTTGAGATAAAATTTCCTATTGAAATGCTAATGGGGATAGAAATTCTATTGTTCCAAGGTTAAAAACCCAGTTTTTTTGCTTAATTTCCGACACAGGGACGTATTTAAATCTTATATAGAGAGTTTTTGTTTTTTCATTTTGCCTAAAATGCTCAGTCAATAGTTAAATTTCCTAAAATTTGGTGCTTTTTAGTACTCATGTACTAAAATTTTTCTTAAATTTCTTGAAGACCCCACCTAATTTGGGATTTTAGTACACATGCATGGTACTAAAATGCTCTTAGGCTTTTTTTGTAATACCACCACGTCACTAAAAGTCATGATGTCTGAAATTTTAGTACCGACCCCCCTGTTTTTAAGTATCTTTGCGGTCATTTTCTAAAAAAGATCGGGCGTCGTATTACAGTGTTTGTCAAAGTTATGTACTTTGAAATATTTCAATCAGCAAGGGGCTCTACGGGAACGTATGATACCTCCTGCCTGACATCACCTTAACAGTTCGATTCAAATAGAATTAAATCCAAGCTCAGATTTGAATCGCTTCCGTCGTGTTTTGTCTAAGTGAGAAAGGGACGGGTAAACACCGTGTTTTCTTATTGAGGATTTTCTCTTTAGGGCATTAAAATTCAAATTTTACGGTGCTGAAATTCACTTTTACTTATATTGTCCGGTACATCTTTCATTTAGAGTTCTTTAATCTCAAATTAAGTTTAGTTTATTGACACAATGACCTACCCGTCTATCGAAAATCTGTCTTCTACATTGCTATTATCATTTCTTTCACACCCAAAAGTTAGACAATATAAAGAAATTTGATATTATTACACTAAGCAGCTTAAAATATTACATCAAAAATTAAAAAAAAAAAATATACGTCTTCTCCTGGCTATGTACTTTTTACCCTACTACACTGCCGAGAGGGGCTCATTCTTTAAAGTTTTTTTGAAGTTGTAACCTATGTTTATTTCCTTTAGGAGCAGAATGGAGAAAGATTATGCCCATTATACGAAAGATATCGACAAAGAGCAACGTGAATACATACGCTCTTACAATTCTCCACACAAATCACAACAAAAGGAAAACACAACTATAGACTTAACCAATTCAACTTACGAGGAAAGATCGAGAATCCATCCTCCAGATAGAACGAGAACTTATGTTCCTTTCACCGAGCGTGAAAGACATCCACCACGCTTAATGGAGGTCCGAAGTCCAGACAAGAATCCTTATGATGTTATCAAATTAACAGACATTGCTCAGATAGTTTCCGCTATCCCAGGAGATGAAAAAGAACCAGATGTAGAATCTCGGTCTAGTACGCAAGACGATCCAAGCCAACCAGCATCATTTGGTGATACAGACACTTCTATAGAGTTGACTGACCCTTTTTCCATCGCATCTGCTCTTGGTTACGACAAAAAGCCAAAAGAAAATGCCAACGACTCATTGCCGAACCTCCAATCTCCCAGCAGTTCATCTTTTGCGACACCTGAACCAATATCCAAGACCGTTGCTAAAGAATCGGTACTAGATAATGACATCAGCAGATCACCCAGTATCTTAAAAACAGTAGTATCCGCCGAGCCCCCCTCAGATCCAACCAGAATTAAACCAATCCCTCAGTTTTCCCGATCGTCACTTATGCCTATTGGTCGCACTAAACGTCCTTCATCAGAATCTGAGCAACCAAAGTCTCCATCGATCCCAGAAATACCTCAACCATCACCAAAACATGATGATACCAACCTCAAAGCTATGCCAGTTCTCGTCAAAGCACCTAATATTCCAACCACAACGACTATCACTGCATCGTACGTTCCTTCAATCGAGAAACCAGCAGCGAATCAAACTTTGAGATTCACTACCCAAGATTCAACAATTGGCTCGCTTAGACCTACCACGTCCACACCAAACATAACATCTAGTCAATCGTTACCGACAAACACCGATAAATCACATCTTGCTCATTCAGCTGTAACCACTACATTATCATCGCATAAACGAGCTCCGATCCCTGCACCTCTGGTCGTTCCAACTACTTCATCGCAAAAAACGACTAAAAGTCAATATGTCAAGTTATACCCTATCAGTAGCTCAACGCCTGGGTTGTTCACAACGCAACCCGTTACTGGAACTTCTACCAAATACATCCAGCTCTTAACAACTAAAGCAAGCACCCAAGCCTCATCGACCATCCCTGTCTCTCGACCAGACCATCAATATATTAAAAGCACGAACCCTCCAGTACTCACAAGCGTTTCGAATCTAAAGACCCAGAGTAACCCTAATTCTCCAGCAGTCAGATCGCCCAACACACCGAACGAGCTGCCCCGCCACACAACTGGAATCAAAGTCATTCGAACAGGCGTACTATCACCTTCCGGGACAAGCCGAATTAAAGTAGTCCGTACTGCACCACCTGATGTCAGACTTACATCTGGGGCTCCAACACTTGGGGCCGCAACACTTGGGGCCCCAAATAAAATTTCAGTGGAGATTCAAAAACCCCACAATACCGCTATGAAACCAGCAGCAGTTAACGTCAATTTGCAAGTTTCTCCAAACCAAATTCAAGTTATCGATGTCAACAAAAACTTTAAACAAACTCCGTCAACTATTGGTATACGCATCATCAACGCCACTAGTTTATCACCTAACAACACTCAATGGGGTAGTCCCAAGAACCAGCCGAAATCAACAGCATTCAATTTCCAAAACATTTCGGCAAATCAAGTTCTGCACCCTAACAACATTGCTCGACTTCCTCCAGGACCGCCGACGTTGTCACCACATATACCGACAGAAACCCCGCCCATCCTGTCAAAGGCGTCCCCAAACCAACCTAATGCAGCAACACATCCTGGCGCATCCCCTCCACAGCTGGAAATCTCATCAAGCCCTCCAAGCCTGACACCAAGTCAATCACCCACAGCGTCGACAACAACTCCAGGGATATCTACTCAACCTCCACTTTCCTTCAAACGGATGAAACGCATTCGAGCTGGAGGTTGCTCTCGTACAGATGGCTTTCAACCATTTCGTCGCAAGGAAGCAGCTATTATGCACAAAAACATGCTCTCCTTAATCACATCTCAAAGACAAACAAACGACCAACAGCTACAAAACGTCAGTTTTCCGATGATCAAAGAATACAAATCTCTGGCTACCGGACAATCACCGAATTCAACCACGAATACACCGACTACTATGCCGATACTTGTCAACCAGGCACAACAATTAAACACTGGTAATTCCTCAACGACACCACTTGTACAAACTACATCAAACGCACGAAACGATGAAACTAACCGAAATTTTCCAACACCTGGTTCCATAACAGCGACATTGAACTCTCAAAACGCGTCAATCACACGGAAAGCGTTTATTGATCTGACGTCGGATGATGACACGGGCGTCTTTCTTCCGACGACGGCGGCTTCAACAACGGCTAGCAACACTCCCTTATCTCCTGACGACCCTAATTACCCACGTAAAGACTTTCTCTCCGACACAATCGAAAGAATCCGGCAACGTACTTCATCGAGCAGTAAAGAGATCAAACTCAAGCCGTTGTTAAATCAAGCAACTAAAACGAGAGATAAAACATCTATAGAGCTTGACCTTGAAACGTCGCCTATTATTGACACGGTAAATTCTATATCAAGAACACTATTCGCTTTAGATCGTTTCTACAGACAACGTAGGTTTTTACATAAAGACGTACCCCATTTCGCTGTCTGTGTGAATCGTTTAAAAGAATTAAGTCTTTGTTTACAAATGGAGCGCGAAAAACAGAAATTATTCATGGATTCAAATTTGAACAAGTGGAAACAACCAGCCAAGGGAAAAGCGAAAGAAACGTCTCTTACCGTTAAATCAAGCAAATCCGAAAACTCCTCTCTTACACCTGCTGAACGATTAATCGAGAAATTCTCCCTCAAAATAAGACATTCGAGCATTCTAAAGAGTCCGGGAACGAAAAAGAAAGAATTTCACCTTTTATCACTGACTAAAACCAAAAGCGTTAACCCACCTATTATATCGAAACGAACAGAACAGAAATTGGAGAGACGTCGTACTTTTCGACAAGTCATCAATGCGTATAAATTTCGTAAAAAGCAGCTAAAGAAATCAGGGAAATGGAAAAGCCCGATTAAAGTAAGTCCTACTAAAATTCCCAAACAAAAGGTCGTTACTCCTACTACATCAACATCGAGTAAAGAAGTCAAACCTGCCTCGATTACTTCACCAAAGATCTCACCAATCGAGCATAAACATTCAAAAACGTTACTGTCTTCTGATAAAAAGAAAACGCCAATCACGCAAACGTTAACCATAAACATAAATTCATCGTCGAATCAAGGGACAAAATTCGATAAAGGGAAACAAAAAGCAAAGGCTGCAACATCGTGGTCTTCCACTAAAGGTGAATCATGTAAACTTAAACTTAAGACGACTCAATGTCTTCTCAAAACAAACTCTGAGCCTCAATCACGTGGAAAGTTAGTACCACCTCTTAACAAAAAAGGCCGTCCTTTGACCCTACTCGACTCAGACGACGATCCTACCTCAAGCGGCGCTTCCAAATCGTCACGAACGCGTAGCGCGCCTCGTAAATTCTCGAACCCTAAAGACCCCTATTACACATCGTCGGATGATATTGAACTTCAAAAAGCATTGAAATTATCAATCCAAACTGCCAATAAGGAACGTAGAAACAAGTCGAGTGGGGCTAGACGAGAGCGCCAAGAACGTAGCCTGAGTCCAGCCGCAAAGAAGAAAAAACGCGAAATAGAGCAACTGACGGATAGTTATTGGAATGAATCATGGCTTAAAGGTTAGTGTATGATGAGTCATTTTATAATCGCAATGAATTATTGACAATAAGGACCGATAGCGTCTTTTGTTCTAGTGCGTTGAAGTTTTTTTACCGGACCAACTGTAGGTTGTTAGGGAGTTTTCATGCAGTTTCTCAATGGTTTATTTTCACCGTGAGATGGCTACCTTTACCTTTGCCTCCGAAATAGAAAAAAATACGATTGACGCAGGCCTGTGACCTTACCCATGTCTTTTCTATCCAAAATCTATTTCGTATATATGTACAGAAAAGAGTTTTTATCATGTGTTTATTATTAATTACCCTTATTTTCAAGTAAATTCGTGAGACGGGTGCTGGGTGGTTTTCATACTTTATCTTACTTGTTCACTCTTGTCTCATTTTCTTTAATAATAGCCTTAATTAGTTCATATTATTTACAAAAGCTTCCAAACTGGTGATGAAGAGACTGAATTCCATTCGTCTATTTCAGACTCGGTTACGCCACCAGGCTCGGCACGTGATATCACTAGCCCAGTTTCGGTTCGTGAAGAAAGAGCTCTTCACTATGCCATGGCTCGGTTTGCGGAAATGGAGCAATCCACACCATCAACTTCCCCAGTCTCTACACCACGTGAGAAAATACCTTCGAACACAGGCTCAACGAAAACGTCACCCAACGAAGGAGCTAAGAGACAAAGAGAGAACCAAGCTACGGTATGTAAAAGTGTAGTTCTGTTTTTGCAAATTATAAATGATCCAAGTAATGCTTGATTTCCGAAAATATTTACATTTGCCGCTCTCTAATTCGAATTTCAAGGGTAATTAGATTTTAATTGAATAAGGGAAGTTATCGAATACACGTTTTTTTTTTAAGAAACACACTTTTAAGAAACATGAGGCTCAGAATGCCTAAAAACTAAGAAACATCTAAGAAACATGCTGAGGCTGAGAATGAGAAAATAGCATTTTTTAATTCGTTTTTTTAAAGGGCTCTGACCATAGTGAATTTTTCATAATTGCCGTGTTTAAAATGTGTTTTCTAACTGATGTAACCAACAAAACTATGGCATGTTATACATTTTCTGTTAGACAAACTATTCCTGAATCTGAAAATTCCAAAATTGCATTGGAAAAATTTGACAAAGAAGAAAATGAAGACTTTTGCGAGGAAGAGTATTTCAACTTTGAAGAGCTTAGTTTCGGCGAAAAATTTTTTTGCAGTAGATGGTGTATCTTTTACCGACTAATAAAAATTTTTCCGGAAAACTTTTGTAAATGCTTCTTTGTCTCGAAATCTTCAAAAAAGTGGTTTTTCATCAATTTTTCATCTGGATTTTGCTTAAAAAAACAGTCATAACCTTTGACATATTGTTTTAGAAAAATTTTCCGCCACATTTAAAATAGTTCAATTCTTTGCGGACAGTGTAAAGAAATTTTGAAACAAAAAAATTAATTACCCATTAAAACTAAGCACTTTTTGTAAAATAGGGTGATGCAACATATTATTAACATCTTTTTAAAGTTCATAACGTCATTTTTGCAATTAAATTCTTAATTACTCTTAAGGGATTCGATTAAAAAGCAATTTATAAAGGCAATTCTTCGTTAAAAGTGTTAGGGAACCTGAAATATAACTTTTATGTTCAAATACCAAAATCAATTGTTGGACTATGGTCAGAGCCCTGAAGAACCTTTCAATCAAGGTTCCAGAAATATACATACATAACAGTTAGAAACACTTGAGAAAGTCAGAAAATCAATATAGAAGATAGGAAAGTACCGTAGATTAGTCAATTAGACTATTGTATTGGTAAAACTAGTTTCTTAAAAAAAAAACGTGTAGTAGAGCGTCGTTTATGAGAGTTTTTGTTAACGGTGATTTCCAATTATGATTTAATTATGCGGGCCTATCTAATAATGAAGCGTCGGATTACGTAGTGTCAACTGTACGTCGAAAAAATTAGCCTGGGTATCCAGACTCAAAATTTCAGAAAAAAAACTGTTACCTCTACATACATACAAGGTTTCTAAAATTTTAGAGTCTGGTGCAACTAACAAAGTCTGATACAGTTTTGTTTGATACTGTATGTGAGTGAACCCTTGTTGACAGACTATCAAAACTTCCTCCTTTCATCCATGTTATGTTGCAGAGTTAATAAGACGAGGATTCTTGTATTTTCAGACCAACCAACGACAACGGAAACGGCTGAAGAGTGCCAATACAGGTAAGCTGGCATGTTCTTCAAAAGTTATAACAGTAGAAAATATTAAATTAAATTTGAAGCCATAGTTTGTTGAAAGTGGCCCTGAAAACGCCAAAAAATAGCAAAATTACATGTATGCACGCAGAAAATTTGAGTCTGAAACTTTCGCATGGATTTAATTTTCGCGAGTCGGCAATGTCGGACGATATTGCGAAAAGTTAAAGTTCGCAAAAACGCAAAGTTAAACATCGCAAAAGTTAACCAGATTAAAGTTTTCTACTGCATTTTATTTTAGATGGCAAGCGAACTGTAACAAGTGGTAATCAAAGGAAGGGGATGGCACTACTCAAGAAAGCTCGAGAAAACGTCGCAAAAGGTAGTAATTTGCATTCTGAATCTCGTCCAGAGAAGATTCCAAAATGAATGTGAATATCTTTACATATTACTGTATGTTGTCCACTAATCTCTAACTGCCTTATCGGCCCTTTTTACTCCCTTACTGGCGTTATTTTTGGGCTCTTGGCTTAATAAGGACCGGCGTTAAAAGGGCCGGCGTAAAAAGGGCCGATAAGGTACTTGACTAGTCGGGATTCTCATATAGAAAAAGCGTGTCCAGGAAGTGTGTAAAGGAATATGATATATATGATATATGTTCAATGCTAGTCAAAGCATCATGATGACTGCTAGCTTTTTAAGTCTTTCATTGCTTATCATGAAAATAAAATCTCGTGCATCAAAAAGATGTCTGAATTCTTTGTTTTTCTTTCAGCCAAAGAGAAGAAGTTTGTCACAAAAACAGCTAGTATTGTATTGGATAAACTTCCTTATGATGAGGTACGATATAATTTTATGGTATTCAAATTCTGTTCTCAGATCCAACTACTCTGCTTAAATGGGTTTCGCTTTATATAGCTAATTAAAAAATCTCTTAGCTAGGGCTACTTTTTGAAAACACTTGATTCGTTTTTCCTCTTAAAATAAACAACTAACAGGTGGATCATTTTGGTCTATAAGTACACAGTAAAATCCTGGACTCTTAAAATAAGAAAAAAAATCTCAAAATAAGAGCACTTCTCTTAAAATAAGAGAAACACACTTGGGAGACTTTTAAGAGCACTGACACTTACCAAGTGTATAGACAAGTGCAGAAAACTTACCAAGTGCTCACTTTTTAAGTGCATATCTCTTATAATAAGTGTGATATTTCAAGTGAATTTTTCTTTGATTCCCTTAAACTAAGTGCAAAAATCTTGATTAGTTCAAAACTCTAATGTTTATTTTTTGCCTTAACGGACGTCCGAAACGTAGAACGATTAAAAGTAAACATGTCTGTTTTGAAAGTAATGCTGTTATTCAGCAAACGTAGTCTTCTTGAAAATATAACTGGGTATGAAAATTTAAAAAATTACAAGTCCTACCATTAAAAAAATCGGAAAAAGTAAATTACAATTGCTTGAAATATTCTTTTTAGTATACCATGAAATTATAAAGGGATTACAAAGTATCGAATAATGAGTATTAAAGTCATTTAGTGCCAAAAAGGGAGAAAAAACCTTTTGAAATCAAGATAGGAACAAAAATTAGGCGCTTACAAAGATTTCTGGTGGAAACCGTAAAGATTTCAAGTTTTATATTCACTAAATATAGTTCATGCATTATTAGAAAAAAATTTATAAAACAGCCCTGTAGTTGACAAATAACTTTCAAATATTCCAATTTTAGGTCAAAACGCATGAGATTGAGGACTCTTAGATTGATTTCGGTAATGTTTTGAAAAGGTATGGGGGCAATAAAAAGGTTTCCAAACTCTGAGGGGGGGGGGTGGTTAAAATTGAGCAACCAAAAGACTCATAGGTCTCAATCTAACACACAGACAAACTTAATGAATTTACATCGAGGGGTAAATAACTCGAAAAAATCTTGTTCACTTGTCCAAAATAACCCCAAAAATCTAAAAAAAACTAAATCTTAAACCTCAGAAGTTTCCAGGTAATCCCAAAAAATACCAAAAACCCTAAAAAATACCAAAAATCTTTCGATCTCTCTTAGGCTTTACTAGTCTTATCTAAAAGACTGGCTCTTATGCAGACAAATCATTACATTATTGATAAAAACAAGAAATATTCACTGCATATTGACCAAAACGACTATCAAATTGTGTCTCAAATTACACATTATTACACCCAGATAATTATCAATTACTTAAATTCGATGTAGTGATTGTCATCATTGCTCGTGATATTTAGTGTACTGTTTTGAGTTTCATTGATTTCCAAAGGGTGTTTGTTTCATTTTCATGATTGTGTCTAGTATCTCTTGAGAACAAAACTGTGACTTAGAAATCCAGGAGAGGCTCGATAAGGATAATCATGCGTCATTTCATAGTATAAGGTGTCTTGAGGAAAGGGTCAACCATATAGTTTTTCCTGAAAATTGAAGTAAAACATTTATTATAACTAAAACATTTTACTAACAGCCTAATGAGTTTATATGTTTTCAGTTTATATGATTGGCGAAGTTAGGTTTAAAATGTCTTGGTTTGTAGACTACTGCAATATTTACAAAATACTTCAATATCGATCCCAAGAGGTTCTGAGGGTGCTTTCCTAACCCATCAAGTCTTTCAAAGTCACCCACTGCAGTCTAACCACAAGGGCTAACCACAAGGGCTTGATTAACTGGCTTACACCAGTATCAAAACGCTGATTTTTTGCTTGTGGTTCCCTCAAAAGCAATTCAAAAGTAATGCAACGACTTCAAAAGTATTTTTCTTAACTCCCCTCCCCTTTCAGACTCATTGAAGTGTCATTTTGCTCTATTTCTCATAATTTTTCACTGAAATTTCATTTGTCTACAACCTTTTGTCCATGATTGTAGTGTACTGTACAGATGGGACATAAAATTTGACATCCCAGATCCAAGATACAAAATAGGAAAAGAGTTTCTTTTGCTTACCATTAGTTCTTTCTGCCTGAAAGTAGAATCCATTATAGTAAGTTTTCTCTTGAGCATCCCAACCTGAAGAAATGAAATAAAAACTTTTTTTCAGATTTTTGAAATTTTGAGTAAAAATTCACATCTATATCTATACTGTCCTTTTGCTTTCTTTTTAATGCAAAGAAACAATTTCCCAAGTGGTTAGCACACACTTTAAAACAAACAGAAATGAGCCAGAAATAGATAATAAATAGATTTAAAGAAGTCATTAAATTTAATGGCAATGGAGAACCATGTTGAGTCTTTCATCTCTTACCATAACCACGGTCAGAGATAAGCAAGTACTTCAGGGGGGGGTCATGCAGTTATTATATAAACACTATGACAATTACTACCGTGGTGGTATATAAACCAAAATTTGGGAAAACAGTTACTCCACCAGTGGACTAACTGCAACATGGGTGGTGCCTAAGCCCAAAATTGTCGATTTTGGTAGGATATGGTGTACTAAGTGAGCACATTTTTCAATTTTTCACTTAAAATTTTAGGTTTTTAAAAATTCCGGAAGCAAAAAAATTCAAAACATTTTTTCAAAAGTAAAAAAAAAAATCACAAAATTTTTTCTTCAATCAAGGCATGAAAGATATTATAACAAACTTGGAAAATGATTGAGATATTTAACTCTTGAACGGTCGTTAATAACACGTACCCAGTAAAATGGTATCAAAAATGAGGAATTCAGTGAAAAAATTGCCAAATTTGGCATTTTTGGGGGTGGTATACACCAATTTTGAGGGTAAAATCAGTTAGTACACTATGGAATAACTGCAAGGGTGGTGGTCTGTAGAAAATGTCCAAAATTGCAGTTACTCCACATAGTGTCAAGGAGTAACTGCAAGACCCCCCCCCCTGAGTACTTCCCATAAAACACGGTCAGTATTATATGCATGAGAGATCAACAATGATAGAAATCAATTTGACTTTCCTCTTAACTAATATATTTAAATATTTTGACTAAAAGTTCATAATTTTTCTTTAACTTCTGATAAAAAAGAGAATCATGTTGAACCTTTCATCTCTTACCATAACCACGGTCAGAGATAAGCAAGTACTTCCCATAAAACACGGTCAGTATTATATGCATGAGAGATCAACAATGATAGAAATCAATTTGACTTTCCTCTTAACTAATATATTTAAATATTTTGACTAAAAGTTCATAATTTTTCTTTAACTTCTGATAAAAGAGAATCATGTTGAACCTTTCATCTCTTACCATAACCACGGTCAGAGATAAGCAAGTACTTCCCATAAAACACGGTCAGTATCATATGCATGAGAGATCAAACAATGATAGAAATTAATTTGACTTTCCTCTTAACTAATATATTTAAATATTTTGACTAAAAGTTCATAATTTTTCTTTAACTTCTGATAAAGAGAATCATGTTGAACCTTTCATCTCTTACCATAACCACGGTCAGAGATAAGCAAGTACTTCCCATAAAACACGGTCAGTATTATATGCATGAGAGATCAACATGATAGAAATTAATTTGACTTTCCTCTTAACTAATATATTTAAATATTTTGACTAAAAGTTCATAATTTTTCTTTAACTTCTGATAAAAGAGAATCATGTTGAACCTTTCATCTCTTACCATAACCACGGTCAGAGATAAGCAAGTACTTCCCATAAAACACGGTCAGTATTATATGCATGAGAGATCAACAATGATAGAAATTAATTTGACTTTCCTCTTAACTAATATATTTAAATATTTTGACTAAAAGTTCATAATTTTTCTTTAACTTCTGATAAAAGAGAATCATGTTGAACCTAATTCATCTCTTACCATAACCACGGTCAGAGATAAGCAAGTACTTCCCATAAAACACGGTCAGGATCAGAGATAGCAAATACTTCCCATAAAAAACGGTCAGTATTGTTTGCAAGAAAGGATATTTTCCAAATTTAAGAAGTGGAAAAAATTAAGAATTTCATTTCCCTTCCCCCAAATACAAATAAAGACCCAAGCTGGCCTGTGCACCTCATTAGAACAGAGACTGATTTTTTTGGGGCTACATTCGACATAGCTTTTAAAACAAAAACAAACAGACAAATCTGTGAAAAACTCTTCATGACTGAAAGCATCTCAAAGCAAAAAACCTTAGAACAATAAAAGCAACAGAAAAAAAAAAACATTACATTTATACTTGCCTTTTAAAGTTGTT
Organism: Clytia hemisphaerica; assembly: GCF_902728285.1. NCBI lineage: Eukaryota > Metazoa > Cnidaria > Hydrozoa > Leptothecata > Clytiidae > Clytia > Clytia hemisphaerica. Next base: position 261,253 of record NW_027104290.1, on the reverse strand, counting down.
GCTTGTCAAGATTATTTATCATGGCTTCCTTCCAAGATGGCGACTGAATCTTTCCCCTCGTGTTTTTGACTTCGGTTTTCCAATGTTTGCAAGTGGCGGATAATGGGCGGGAATTTTTACATTTATTGTTTGAAAATTTTGGTCAAAAAAGCTTGCAACTTACTTCCTAGATTCAAAGTATTGTTGATTAAGATATTCAGTAAGTTTTAAAAATGTTTTTAAAGAAATTTTGCTTTTGAAATCTTTTTGTCTTCTTTCCAAACATTTCCACCCTTGCTCAAAGTTTTGCAATATATCTTTTCTCTCTCTCTTTTTCAACGGTTCAACACGAAGATAGAGCAAAATTGAATTTGCTTTTTTGTTAACAAAGCTAACTTACTCAATAGGAGCAATTATGAGTAAACAAGACTCTTTGTTTCTATTGTGAGATTTTTTTATCATTATAAGAACATATCACTTAATTTAAGAGCATTTTTACTTGGTTCTTCGACTTATGCTTATATTGTACATAATCTCTTTATCTCTCCGCGTATTTTTTTTGCATAAAATGTCTTTTCCTTGTTTTAAGAAAACTTCACTTATTTCCAGAGTGCGCAAATTTTAGTTTTTATGTCTTTTCCTGATCAAGAGTGTTTCACTTGGAATAAGAAAGTTTCTCTTGAAAACTCTTAAATCTAGATGTATTCACTTATCAAGAAAACAGGATTTTACTGTGTAAGCGTAAAGGACAATCTTTCTGCTTTAGGTCAAAAGAAAGTTGAAGTCGAACCATCCGGTTTCATTTGCGAAGCCAGGCCCAGTTCCTTCTCCAAGTACTTCGGACGCCGCCAAGAAGAATCTAAAAGTTGAGCAGGAAACAGGATTGACACCCACACAAAAGAAAGAATACCTTTTGGTCCCAAAATACAAAGGATTCAAGGTTTGTTTTGTATGAATCTGTCAAGTGTTGTCGGTGTTCTTCAATGGTCAATTTAACTAAGTCAGGACCTCAAGGTCGAAGGTAAACCTTTGAATTATATTTTTTATTTTTTGAACCAAGTGTAATAATGCAACCTACAACTTCCCGGAAATTCGCCTGAAGTCTAAAATTGGGATGTCATTGTATCGTGTTTATTGAAAATCTATAATTTATTGCTCGTAGGATTTTACACCGATAGTTGTGAATTCAAGAACAAGGCGTAGCGCAACTGCAGGTATTTTTAATTTTTTTTTAATTTCAATCGAATTCGTACACTTTGAACAGCAGGTGATGAAGTAAACTAGCTACATGTTTGTATAATTTTATATGATTTTCGGCAAAAATGATTCTATCTATACTTTGGTGCCAAAAGATTCCTGGATGTCCTTACCATTTTGTTATAAACTGCGATCATAGTGCAGTTGTAGAGCATCTGGCTACGGTGCGCAATGTCGCGGCTTCAATCCCCGACCGGGTCATACCAAAGACCCCGTACTTAGTACAAAAAGATGGTACTTGATGCCTCTCAGCTTAATGCTCAGCAACTTAGACGAGCATTGAGGGTAAGTGGAACATTGCAGAGAGAAAAAGTGGCGCCCTCCCCTACCTTCTGGTAGATATCTATCGATAGAGGAGCCTTCGGGTCGCCTCCGACCGTGGTTGCAGACTTAAACTAAAAATTACATTCCTTCAACATTTTTACAGAGGATAAAGACAAATTGAAGAAACAGAATTTCGCCTTGATGGTTGTGGAAAAGATAGGAGACCAAACAAAACAAGTCATCGTGGCTGATGGAGAAGACAAATCGAAAAAGTTGGCTGAAGCTTCCGAGAAAATGCAAAAGGATTTTGAATCCCTATCGAGTAAGCCCAATTTTTTCTTTGTATTATTTTTCTTTATATTTTCTGCTGACCCTGGAAGAGAAATTTCGGGCTCCTGGTAGTCCTGATTTGGTAACTAGTTTAAACAATCAGCTGCACCGAAAGCATTATTTTCGAATGGTACCAATCGACTGGTACCAATCGGCTAAGTCAATGCATCATAAAGAGTAGAAAAGTGTATTTTTGATATCTTCATAACTGACGCATATTGAGCTGACATAATAGTCTTTTCTATTCAAAAATAAAAGCTCTAATGAGAATTCCTCAATGATAACTTTTCCTATTTTTTTCAATTCGCTCTACTTTACATAGAAAAGAAACGTTACTTGACCGTCAGTCGTCACACAGGAGAAACTGTCCTCCACAAGGCTGCGCGTTTAGGATACGCAGAGATCGCTGAACAAGGTATCAAAGAAGGTGCTGACGTCCAGGCTAAAGATAACGCTGGTTGGACGGCACTGCACGAAGCGTGTGCTTATGGGAAAAAGGAAGTTGCTCAGGTCTTGTTGAAATATGGTGCTGATCCTAATTGTTGCTCCAATTCTGGAGTCAGGTAAAATTCCGGAATCCTCAATTAGACTCAGAGGACATCATTAAAAGTATCTCCTACCATTTACTCATATCATTTTTAAACTAAAGAAAGAGTTACTTTCTCCCATACCGGCATCACATGAGAACAGGTTTTTTTTAATTCTTTTGTTGATTCTGCTTTGTCAGCATATAGAAGCACGCCGCCTTTCTTCATCATAAAAGGATATCTTTTAGACTAGTAAACTAGCCGGTTATTACTTATAACCTTATAATAAAACTGTCAATCAAATAATGTAAACACTAATTAAATATTCAGCGCGCGTGAGAAAAAAGGAAAATAACCGACTAGAAGCTACTTCCAACGCCTTTTTTTCTTCACCTAAAATCGTAAGGAGAGACATACAGATTTCTGTATGTCTGACCCGTGCGGAATTGCATTTATTTTTCTTTCTGTTTATTGCGTTTTTAGAAATGCTCATTTATTTATATGTTCCAATGTTCAATGTTACTATGAAATATCATTTAGTCAAAAAAGTTGGATGCATTCTCAAAAACCTAAAAAAAGTTGTAAAATTAAACAACGTTTTTTGAGGGAAGTAGCTTCTAGTCGTTGAAATTCAGAAAAGAAACGCAACTTCACCCCTTTGATTCTTTTTATTTGGAGCTTGATTTTTGTATATGGGTCTGTTTTCAACGACTAGTTTACTAGTCTAGATATCTTTAAGAATCATTCTTGAATAACTCATAGACCTTGCTCAAGCGGATCCCCTCTTTTCTACCTGGACGATTTATATGTTAACGATTTTATAATCTATTAACTTCTGGTTTCAGACCACTACACGATGCTGCCGAGAAAGGGAACATTGCTGTCATCCGCGTGCTGTTATCCTATGGAGCTGATCCGAGTATAGGTACTTACACAGGTGCTTTACCCATCGATTGTACAAGAAAGGAAAGTATCAAGCAATTCCTGAGAGGTATGTAGTTTTAAGCCCTTGTCTCAGAGAACACTGTAATTTATAAATATTTTTACATTTCGAAGCCAATTTACTGTAATTCGAGTGGTTGACAGTCTTTTCAAACATTTAAAAAGCAAACATGAGGGGATCGACCTTCAATGATTGAGGATATCGTAAGAATAGTTTAAAAGGTTGGATCATACCTACCTTCTGCGCTTCAATAGATTTTATATTGCGTTTGGGACTGTCAATCTCTTTAGGTTTTAATGTAATCTAAGATTGGTATCAGGTTTTACTTAGGCTTTTAGTATCTTAAAATTTTATGAAATATTTTTCACCTTTAAGAACACAGCGTTGATCAAAGCTTAGCAAAATCGAGAGAAGATCTCAAGGTAGGTCACTTCTTCTTTACAACATGCTCAAGAGATACTTTCTCGTCATGGATATCTCGATAGATAAAGCTTAAGAAAATATAGCGTTGATGATATTTTTCTACTTTTTTTAGGAAACCTGGACATTTTCTGGATCTTGTGATGCACTAGGTATGAGTTCCTCATTCTAAATTTTACATTCCAAAGATGACTTTATGACTGACTCTTCCTTGTTTTGGATAGAGCTCGAACCCTACAAATTTTTTTTGTGAGTAATAAGTAAATCCTCCGTAGGTTTAAAGATTGGGGGCGCAAAGGATAAAGTTTTAAAAATAATCATTTTAACCTTACTCTAGATACGAACGATGTGAATGGTATATTCGATGACATTCCAATACAAAATCAATCAACCAGTATCGAATTTCAAATGTCATCGAGACCTCTTGTACGATCTTTCTATTTACCGTATCTCAATGAAAAAGGCATCACTGTTGGGTAAGCAACTGCACACGGTTTGTTCGTTTGTTTCTTTGTTTGTTTGTTTGAAAACTAAAAAAAAAAGCATTTCCAGTTTCAAGCAATATAAAATAGTTTAAGATTTTTACCCATTTTATCATCCCAAGAGTGAGGCAAACAGTTATCAACGGTATAGTGAGAAAGGTAGGTACACACGTTTCTTCGTGGAATATCTTTATTTGTACTCACTAGTACGTATAGTAAACAACCATACAGTTGACGCTCCCTAATTCGACATTCCACTATTCAAACCACTCTATTGATCGATAATATTGAAAGTTACCGCCGTCAAAAAACTCTCATAAACGATCTTCTTTAGTATTTGATCCGCTCCCATATTCGATGAAAATCAGATTGCTTTGAAATCGAATTAGAGAGTGTTAACCATGTTACTTATCATCCTGTTTTTAAAAATTTTTCATGCTTTTTCCCCTCTTCTAGCTACAAGAATTACTTCCTACTGTCAGAACTCCTCGAACGTTTACGTTGTTCCAAGAACTCGTTTTTCATGCATCACAAAGTCGAACGCTTAAACTTGAAAGTGTCTGAATTGAGGAATCATTTGAAAGATAGTTTGGAGCCTTTCCCAGAGATGTTGATCACCACAAGTCCGTTAGCTGGATGCAGTAAGGATAAAGAAGAAGACCGAGAGATAGAGTTGGTCACTATGGGACATTATTCATTGAGGAAATTGATGAACTTGAAAATATGTAGAGTTGAAGTCACGTGATATTGGTACCATACCTTATGGGAAATCCTACTCCTGGTCCTGTCAATGATGTCCTCTGATTCTGCTGCTCTACATTACTGCTGTCCCCTGCGATTGAAAATTAGTGATGAAATGGTAATGATTTGCGCTAAAGTATTGCCCATACTGCAAGGTTAATCTAACTGGATAATGTGTATGTGATGTGGCATGAAATGGCCGGTCTTAGGTCTTGTATATCGGTGGGTCTTGGTACTCTTTGGCTTACCTTCTTTGTAGTGCAAACTAGCTGCTTTACTAAAAATGCAAGCTGATGAATATCTTGGAATGGGATTTGATGTGATCAATATATCAAGGTACCAAATCTAGGTTGACAGAAACGACACAGTGGAAAATATGTCCAATGTTTGGTAATTCAGAGTCTTCTATTTATGTTTTAAGTTTCATCAAAGTTATGTAGTAGATTTAATATTTATTACGATTTTTTGTTCTCGGTAACTGCAGGCAGTTGCTTCGTTCCTTTTTCAATCCTTACCATGTTTGTGATTTTTTTATCTGGAGAAAGGTGGTCGTACATAGTCCTATCCATAAACTCTACGGTATCTTGTAGAGCTTAGAGCTGTAATTGAAGAATCAAGCAAGAACGAAGTATAATCCAAAGCCTGGCTTTCCTTTTTGGGTATCCATCGGACCAGATTTCCTTGTTATGTTATATAAACCATTGTGTTGTTATTTTTATGACCTGCTAACTTATATTTATTAAAAAAAAGGAAATTATAGGTACGAGAAACATACATATTGGTATATTTTATTGGGATTAGAAAAAAAAGATTTTTTACAAATATTTAGAATTTTGTGTTTTATACCCTCTTAAAATTTGGCCAAAAATTTTCACATTTTCAATGAAATGAAGAATGATACCTCTCAATTTTCCCTTTAGCCTGACCTTAGCCGAACCCAAATTATTTGGGCTGAGAGATTTTAGTCTTTATGGTCACTACTTGCCCCCATACCCATATTCCATTCAATTATCGAGGTATAATTTGATTATGGGAAATACGGCTTATTTTTTTATGTTACGAACTTGGTGACAAAGTTTGTGCTGAAAAACGGCCGGAGAAAACATTCTGGAGGCTTTAATGCTGTAAAAATAAGCAATGAGACGTCACCGAGAAGTTGGATCAGATTGTCTATTTGCCACAATGTCGAAAGAAGCAGCTCTTCTAAATTACATTGGAAGGATTGAAAATCTTGAAAAGGTAGGGGTGTAAATTTTCAAATCAAGGCCGAAATAAATTAAGATATTTTATTTGGGCATTTCAACGTTTTTAAAACAATTTTCAATTCCTCTTTTTCTCAAAATTATGACTTTAATTACAAAACTAAGTTCTTGCCAGTTGTGGCAAAGATAGAGTATTTTGCTCTGGTGCTCAAGGTTGCGGGTTCCGGGTCATGCCAAAGACTTTGTACTCGGTACAAAAATGGTAACACCCCCGTTTCACAGCTCCGGTGGAACTTTTTCCCTCAGTGGGGATAAAAATTCATATTGAAATCCCGATGGGGATAGAAATTCTATTGTTCAAAAGTTAAAAAATCCAGTGGGGATGGTTTTGGAGTGCAATTTTTAAACATTTAATTTCGAGTTAGACTAAATATAAGTCAATTTCCTAGTGGGGCTAAACTTTCAGGGTATTTTCCTATCGGGGACAGAATGACACAGGGGTGTATGGTACTTCACTTACCTTCGCACTTTCTGTTACTTCCATTTTCCGAAACGGTCTTTTAAACTTTTTGTTGTCAGGCTAATGATGAGTGATGATTGCTGAGAGAATTCAATACGACGACCTGGAAAACCTTTTGCCATGGTGACAAGCTGATGCATTAGCTGCCTTAGTCATGTGAAGGTAAGAAAATTTAAATAAAGTCCCTTCGCTTCAAGTATGCCCTCTTTTTCTATTCTGAATCGTCGCAGAGCTCTTTAGATATCCTTCTTATATAAGAAATTTTTCGCTAGAGGATGAGCAGAAGCCTACCCTTTTTCTTGCTATCGTGTGGAAACCTTTCTTTAGGAAATTAGCCTAATTATGCTGGTTTTCGTATGGCATAAAGAATGCACGCTTATACACTTCCTTTTTACTGTTTTTTGCATGTTTGCGGGCTGTGTACCAAAAGCAGAAAAACAACTGTATGTAGTCCCTAGCTTTAACAAGCTTTTGTATTTAATTATCCTAACATACTCCCCCTCCATTTTCGTGAAATTACAACGCGAAGTGTTTAAAATGAAATTTTGGTACAAAACAAATTGTTAATCTAGCATACGATACCATACGTTTCGCTTTGGGTCGATGAATTGACTGAGTGACTAAGTACTGTTATATGCTATGCGAAGAATGCAGCCTTCCAAACCACGATTAAAATATCGCGTCATCATCAAATATCTTTCTAAGGATCTCTCTTCACATTTTGCCCAAACGTAGTAGGTCAAATATTCCATGTGCGAATTTTTTGATTTAGTCGCGTGACATGGACCTACTTTCATGTCGAGTATTATAAGATAGAGTACGGTTATCTTTGCTAATCTTTATATTATTGTATTGTTTTCCCTCTCATTTCTATCAATGTGTTGGTTGGTTGTGTGACTATAGTAGAGTAGTTGATAGTGTGACAAAGCTGTTATAGTAGTAAAAGTGGGCATAAATTATAGCAGATAAGAATCTTTTGCTAGTCAAGTGTTTTTGAGTAGCATAAATTATCATAAATTCCCAACCTCGTACCTAGCCTTCATAGCAAATCTTTTACGCATCAGCTAACAAAAAGAAAAGTTATCTTGGTAGACAACAGTATGCAAATTTGTAATGTGTGTTTTTATTGTATCATCGAACACTTTTCGATTTTCATGGGGAATTAGATATTCATCGAATAAGGGAGCGTATCGTTTAGGAGAGTTTCTTGTTGACAGTGACTTCAATATTATCCAATAATGGAGCGCACCGAATAATATAACGTATTAGGGATCGTCAACTGTAATTGGTATATTTTTTAACCCCTTTTGGATTCTGTAGAACAGTGAGCAAGAATACGAAATGATCCATCTACTCATTTATTTCGCTTTCATCGGCATTTATTTCTTTAGTTTATCACCAACTTGCTAAAAGACCTTTATCTAACCTTTACTTGGTCAATGCGACATCAGTGGGGCTGTTTTGTTTCTTTTCTTTATTCACATTGGATGAAAGATTCTGGCAGATCAAAGAAACGACATACAGAAGGGCGTTATCATATTCCTTATGGATGATACGGTAGAGTCTTTTTAATTCGAGCCTCTAAAAACTCGAATGTCTCTCAACTCGAACAAGTTTCCAACAATACCTCAATAACTGCAAATTACATCATCTCGAAAAAATTTGTGTTCCCTTTGCGGCTTCGCGTTAGAGAGACTTAACTGTATCTTTTCTGAAGCGGAGACGATTGGTTTTCAATTTATTCTAGATCATATCTGACAAAGGATGGCGGTAAATCAGGGCTTTTACAGTCCTCGATTGTGCATTCACAACTTCGGAGTGTTCCAATGATTTAGGTTTCATTGTCCGGAAAAATCACGGAACTCGTAAAATATTTCTCATATTGTACTCGCAACTGTCCGATAACTATTACTTATTTTCTTTGCGTTATATTATATTGAGACTGTATCTCTCAGAAAACTCTACCTCTTATCCGACCATGCTTTGTATCAAGCCACAAAGATTAACCATTTCAAATTGTAATGACACGCGACAATGTGTTTATCAGAAATCTTTTCTCAGCCACCTCTCACGCAAGACCATAATACGCCTATACTGTTATGCAATAAGTCAAATGACAACATATGTTTTTTTGAGATGGCCATTAGAACTTCCATGAGATGTTATGAAAGTCTAATTCGACTCAACACCAGAAGTACAATTGACGCTCTCTAATTCGACGTTCTACTACTCAATACGCTCTCCCTTATTCGATGAGAATCCAAATGCCCTGGAAAATCAGATTAGAGAGCGTCAGTCAGTTATATTTAATCTGGGGGGTACTACCTTAGCTGACCGACGGGGGTGCTCCGCTGAGGTTCGAAAAATGGACCCTACGTGGGACTCGTTTTTTCAAAATTTTTGCCAAATTTTGCGAAGAAAGTGACCCTGAATGTGACTGTATTCCAAAATATTTACTTTTTCCCCAAATTTTCCAAAGAATAAGGCACACAGATTTTTCTATTTCGGTGTTTTTGCGACCCTACCTGGGACTTGTGGAGGTTAAAAAAAGGTACCCTGACCAGCGGCGCACCCCCGTAACCCATTTGCCCTAGTACCCCCCCTCGGGTATTTGATTTCCCTGTGCTTTTTGATTAAATAAGAAAAGCATTTCTATGTATTTCAATTTCTATTCAATTTTTTGCTATTTCAATTGATGGCCTGGTAGAATCTACTCACTACTGACTTTTTTGCACACAAGGAAACCAAACAATAATTGTTCAATTTTTCTTCTTTTACAGACTGTTTATGTCTGTGCAGGGATTTTTACACTCTAAAGCAGGACAAGTTTATATAAATATTTTTAGTATTAAAACAACTTAATGATATTTTGTTCCACCCCTATTTACAATTGATTCCTGATTATGTCTACTTTGCTCAACATAATATCATAACAACTCTTTTTATTGAAATTTAATGTAAAAATGTCACGAACTTTCTAATGCTTTTTTAGTTTTTTTGATAGTAAGTGTTACCCCCTGTAAGAAATAATAATTTAGGGCCGTAAAAATTTGAAGGTGTGTGGGTACTTAAGGATGTTGGTCTGTATCAGCCCTTTTTTTGCCGGTGTTTTGGTGTTCGAAGAAAAGAGTGTCGGTGTTTCGGTGTTGCCGGACCTCGTATGCCCAAACTCCCCTGTGTCACAGACCCACTAGGACATCAGCCCAACTGGATAATTTTGCAAAAATTTCGTCAACGGTGGGGAAATACCTTTGAAGTCCCCAGAAATTGACTTTGATAACATCCCCATTCGAAATTCAATGAAAATTGGAACTCAAAAACCATTCCCGTTGTATTTCTAACCCCATTGGGATTTCAATAAGAATTTTTATTCCCACTGAGGAAAAAAATTCCACCGGAGCTGTGAGACAGGGGTGTACTAGGCAAGTGGGGGTAAAATAAAAAAAAATTTAATGTTAAAGAAGGGAATAGGACAGGTTAGGAAGCTTCTTACTTTTGATTTAAAAAAAAATAAAAAACTAGTGGTGATGATCAGAGTGATTTAGCCCAAAAAGGATTAGTTCTTTTTCTAGTAATAATACTGTGAATTCAGTGTAGTTTTACGCTTTACCCTGAATTAAATATGGGGTGGAGGATATAAGATTTTTTGGAAATTCACCCCCGGAAATTGTGACTTTTGACCCCCCCCCCGGACAACCTATCCCAACCCCCGGACAAGCATTAGTTGACCCCCTGACAGTCTTAATTACCCCTAAGCAGAGCAGTTTTGCCCCCAAACAAGGCAAATTTTGTAGATTTTCACTACCCCCCGGACAATATTTCAAATATATCCTCCACCCCATGTACGAAAGTTATCTGAAAGAGCCCATTTATACGCCAGTGTCTCGTGTTCTTGGAAATTTCGCACCTTCCCATACCGTAATCGTTTGAATTCTAAATTTAGCTGTTTCCTTTGTCAATAAGGCCCAAGTTAAAATTTTGCAATCGTCAAAAATAAAATTGTTTAATGTACAGCTCAGTTAAGGTTTTAAAAACAACACTGTCTTTCCTATTTAGGAAAATAAGGATGAAATTCCGTAATGAGTATTGTTATCGCTGGGCACGATTGTTCTACGATAAATTCTAGCGGGAAGGGAATTCTGAATGAATAGCGGATACTGTAGCAAAAATAAACTTGAATGTATTTTTATCAATAATTTTATGTCAGGAAAAATTCATTGTTTTTTGACTGATGTCTTTCAAATTTAATGCCTTTTTCTTGACTGGGTTTTTCAGAACTTCCCATTCCCAGAATCCTTTGCTTTCTTTTGACACTTTGGTAAACAAAGAATAGAAATCTCCACTACCACTCACAAGTCCAAAAACATAAATTTTTGCACCATCATTCCTATTCGATAAAGTTTCGACATTTGCATAATCGGATTTGCTACCTGGATTATTCGGGCTGAAATATGTCCCCGATTTTTTAGACATGGCATCTTTACATAGCTCATCAACAAGTTCGCTTGTATCCACGTGGCCAACGCCCTTTTCAAAAACAGTCATTAAACAACCTATAAATTCGCCACTTATGGTCCATTTGCTTGTATCCTGGCAATAAGAAACAGATCCAGGACTATAGAACAAGAACTGAACATCATCCGCCGATTTCATTTGTCTACCTTTCTGAGGTTGTAATTGAAAATCATTATTCGTGCTACACTCGTTTATGATTTCACATTTATCAGGTTTCTGATTGTCTCGTTGTATTTCAAAACCTAACGGAGCACGCTGGGTACGCGGTAATCGAAATCGGGCGCCTTTCTTGAAATCGTCTAAACTTGTTGATAATGTTAAATCAAAGATCAGTAATATGTAGAAAATATCTATCATTTTGAAGCAATGCATTATGTTCCAGAAAAATCGTACAACTTTTTTCTTAGGGTTTTGCCAGTGCTTTTAATGGTTTTCTTACAGTGTTGAAGCTCCTCGAAAACACAAAATACCAATTTTGCCAGAATTAACAATAAATAATTCAAGTTGACATCCTTTCCAACAATGCTTGATTTGAAAGTTAGCAACTGCTTGTCAACTGTTCCACCTTCATTCGATAAACTCTCAAAAAATCTTTTAAAGACCTTTGGATTCAGCTATAGATTCAAAATTTATAATTAAATTATCAAATTACCCACCGACAATAATTTGTGATTTACTCTTATTCAGCATGAACTTCTTGAGAATTCTTTTGTTGTTTTTATTTTACAATCAAGCATTTTGCTTTTTGAAATCAGCTATTCTTTTTTGCCTCGGAAGGAAGGTGGCTGTGGTGCACTCTTCAACCAACTTCAACCATCTGTATCTGATTATATTAAATAGATCACTATTTTGGAAGGAAGAAAATAAAAAATTTTACTTATTCGCTCCCTGGTTTATTGAACATAGAATTAACCTTTATTAGGTTAAACCACAGTCTTTTGTGTTTTTGACCCAATTCTAACGATGCCTTGACTAAGAATACCTGAAGTGTATTACTCTGGCGAATACGAGGGTTTAATTTGGCGAATGCAGAGATTAAAAAGATACTTTATATTAAAACAAAAGCAACTAGACTTTTTGCCTAAAATATATGCTAATTATGTTAATTTTGACGGATACTTAATTTGGCGGTTGATCGATTTTGAAAATTGTGGCGGGCGGGCCATGGCGTTTTAAAGTTATTCCAAATATGACATTCATGTTTAAATTTTTCCAGATTTCGTCCTAGTTTTAAATATGACAATTTTTATTAGTTGAGAAAATAAAATTTGCATATTGGAATCTCTCTTTTTTTGTACCAAGGTTTTAAGTGTGTCAAAAATATTCACATAATATCAACCTTGTTTCTCCCATAACACTCAATTCATATGACCTTTCAAACCTCATATCCAAAAACAAAGTTTTAGAATGCAACCAAAAAGTTTTCGAGTGGTCTGGTAGACGAATTTGAATGTCTGAGAAGTCAATAAGTAGTTTTGAAATATAAAGTTTCCTTTTTGTACAGGAACATTTTATTTGTTGGATTTGGCTGGTCATACAGAAAAAAAAAGCTCCTAGTCCCTAAAGAGTTCCAAAAACTTTTTTTTATATATATTTTTTAAAACATGTATCAACAATACTGCGTAGGTACATCTCTAGGAATTGAAAACACAAAATCTCTGTACGTGAATATGCCTGCAATAATTTGTTCAACTTAAAGAAGTCAACCAGATTTTGCTTATATTGAATATGTTCCTATATGAAAGAGTCATATTTGTAGGATGTTCAAAATGTCTAACTGGTTATCAAAAATGATATATGATAAGATAACAAACAAGTATAATAAGAAATAGTAAAACTGAGTTTTATGATAGAGTATTGTATTTCGTAGTATTCTCGTAGTATTTGACGCTGTCATATGACACGTTGACTGTGAATGCGTTTTTTAAATTCAAGTAGTGCAAACGAGCTGTCAGAATATCAAATCCTAACTCCAAATTGTATATTGCAATCAATTTTAAGAAAATCCAGAGAATAACCAAATTGGCGTCGGTTTTATACAGGCTCGATTTTCAAACTTTGGTTCTGACATACACATAAAGGTTTAAAAGTTAAGAAGATGGGCACTGGTGTTGCGGCTTGAAACTGGGGATATTTCATGATATTTCACACTGTAAAGAAAAGTACCCGTGGGATTTCTATTGGAGAAAAGAGAGTTTTGACATTCTCTACTTGAGAGTGCTAAACTCAGGGGAGCACGACCATTACAGAGCCCCCTCCCAGTGGGGGAGAATCAGCTGTAATCACGCCGAAAATATTCTTGTATCACGCCATGCACCAGAATCTATTTTATCAATCACGTATAACACTTTTTAAAATTATAGATCACGTCATCACGCCATAAAAAAAGGCCAATCACGCCATCACGCAAAACTTCTTTGGGGGTGGGTCATTACATTAGTTTTTTTCAAAAGTCCGTTGTTTAAAGACATAGCTCTGCCACGTGGTGTGGTTTATATCGGATATTAATTGATGGTCACAAATCAAATATAGCTGACCACAACAGAATGGCTTAACTTCAAGTTATAACTTATATTTCAAGTGCTAATCAAGGATCAATTAAAACCTAATTTCCTTTAAACCTTTTTATCCCTTTCTTCGATAACAAACAAATTCGTCTGATATCTTGATTGGTTGTCAACAATTTGTTTGTTTTTGGTTGAGATTGTTTGTTTGGTTTTGAGGCTGGATTTAATTGGCTTTCAATAAGACTAATAAACAATCTTGACTTGTAGGGGTTTTTGAGTTGGATAGAACAATCGAAATGAAAGGCGATATATAGCACTGGGCAAATCTTACAGCCCCTTCTCACAGACCCACTTGGACCCCTTCCCACTGGAAAAATTGGCCAAAATATCGTCCCCGGTGGAGAAATTATCATCCAATTTTTGTCCCCACTGAAAATAATCGACTTGAAAACAAAATATTTGAAATCCCCAGCCATAAAAAATATGGAAATTTCAATCCCCATCGAGCTTTTTTCTGTTATTTTTATCCCCTCTGGCTGATGAAAATCCTACCGGGTCTATGAGAAGGGGTTGTAATCTTTACCCCCTGCTTCCTGACTACTCACAAGTACCTGAAAACTCGAGTTAACTAGAAAGCCTCTTCTCCTACTAATTTATTAAATTTTCTAAAGATTTCTTTAATTTAAATTCAAGATATTCTGGACATTCTTATTCTAAGCTTCATCCCTCCTGCACCAACTAATGTTAAATGGTTATTGTTTTTATTATCTGCTGAGAGCTCCTAAACGAAATGGGTTGATACGAAGAAGGGGTCGAAGAAACTAAAGACCGGTGAAGAAAACATCGTTCGTTTTTAAAGAGTTTGTTTATAGTCTAAAGGGCCCATACTGGATAGAAAACTTTACAGTACTTTCCCAGTGCCTGTGGGGAAGTTCAATACAATTTTTTTCTGTTTGGTCTTTTTTCTGTATTTTTCTATCACCTACTAGGTCGAATTTTGACTAGATTTTTTAAGTTATTGTAGCATGCAATTTTTGGAATGTTATTCTCGTAATATATGTAGTAAGCTTTAGCGTGAATCTTCTTGTCAATTTAAAAACAACATTCTAAATCCAAAATGACAGGAAAACTATATTTGTTCCTTCAATATCCTTGTGTAAATCACCGAAACAAGGATGCTTTATTTGAGCCAAAAATCAATTTCCTTTTTACAAAGGAATAAGATAGTTATCCTTGTTTTTGTGTACCGTCTGGTTATAGGATTAACACTTGAACTCAAAGCGAATTAAACACTTATCATTGAGTGATTTTTCTTTACAAAACGGTGAAAATCTTGAATTGGCTTAAATACACAAATCAGCGGGACCCCCTTTTTGTGGTTTAATGTTCAGTCCGTTATTTTTCCCGCACGTAATCCACGCTTGAAGTTTTCCTCTCAAATCATCGTGAGAGAAAACTTAAGAAAATTGAATCATCACATTTAGATGGTTAATCTTTCTTTGGAGTCTTCTTCCCTTTGACCTACATTGAAGGGGTATCAGGGTATCAGGGGTCCGTTGTCAATTACCAGTCCCATGAGCATATCTAGATAGAGAGTTATTTGAACCAGAAGGATAAGATTTCAGCTTTTGGTGATACTTTAAAACCTTGATGAATATTTCAGCATATTTTCCAGTTCATTCTAGTAAGCTATTTCGAGAAAAGACAAATTTTAATCGTGATTGTTTCACTGTATTTTGATAAAAGAAATAATATAATTTCAAGCTCTCAATTTTTTAATTTGATACATTTGAACATATGTTTCAATATTGGTTTGTAGAGGAGTCCTCCCTTTTCTTTCTTCATCAAAAAGCCAAAATTTACCACAATCAAACAAGGATAGTTTGAATTCTCTCTCATATTTGATCAGATGTTCTAAACATATGAGATTCACTCTAAACAAGGGTAATTATTCAATATACATAAGTTTTTTTTTCAAAACTAACTATATAAGAACATAAGGCTTCGATGGCCAAAATCTTAAGAACAAGTCCGGAACATTTTAAGGCTTTGCGGACCTTTAAACTCCCGATTTCAAAGGAAAATGGACAAAATACTCAAAATATGGCGAAAATAAGAACATGTTAAAAATATTTTTAGGTTTAAAACTCAAAAAGTTAAGACAACATCCCTAGGCTTCCAAAACTTTGGATGTTCTCATAAAAAAACGTGTACCTTATGTCCAGAGCCCAATCACACCACTTTTTTCATTTCCACTGGGAGAGCAACCGTCTTTCGTGAGCGCTATCAGAATGTCAAAAAAAGCTAACTAAGGGACTGGGTTTCGAGCTTTGTAACCATCCCTCAAGCAACTTCAACCAGGTCTACTGCATTTGGTAAAAGCTCTTCATTTTACATGGTTTTCAGTATAAAACATTTGTGCTATATTAGAAAGAATCTTTCAAGGCTACTGGTGACCAAATCTGTAAGTCCACAGTAAAAATGACGCAACAAGCTGTGAATTATATATTCATTGGCGACTTAAAGTGATTTTAAAGATGAAATCTTAATTTGAAACCACCAAGGATTCAGAGATACCGTATACCAATTGCTATTATAAATTACATACGCTCTGTATAAATAATTTCAGAGTCATCTTGCAAAGTTTCCCTGATAAACATAAAAAACTCAGTGATATTTTAAGATTTCCTTCTGCGATAACATTTCTGGTTATTTATTTCTAATTATTTCGCCATATTTACCAGTGAGGAGTGGAGGACTCATCGGCACCATGAAGTATCTGAATTAAAAGATGACAAAAACGGTTTAAAAATGTTGGATCTATCTTTATAATGTGTAAAGTTTTAAAGAATTTTTAAGAAATTAATATCAGTATGATAGTTTGAGAAGGTTTTATTAAGTAACATGGGATCATGATTTTAAACTAAATTTTGAATATATTCCTCGTGCTATAAAATTTGCCAAATATTTGAACATTTGTAAAGTTGAACCAACATTGATTTCATTCAACATTTTATTCCCTATACAAACTGTAATTCAAAAAGGCGTGTATAGTTCAAATTCTATCCAACCCTTTAAAACCTTAACGATTTCAATGATTTAAAGCTGACCTGAGAAATCTCCTCCCTTTTTCTTATTATGTAAAATTCCGTCAATCTTCTGATCCCCATCTATGTTCCCCACGCTAAAGAATTTTCAAATCAAGGTAAATCACCTACCGCGCGTGCACCACCTAAGGGAATGTTTTTCAAAATCAAAAAATGCACTGTAAGGGTGAAAATGAGCGGAGGTGAGTGAAATTGCACATTAAGGGTGCAAAAAGTGAGACGAACGAAGTTCTTCGGGAAAATCTGAAAACTGTTTGCCTTAAAAATAGACAGTACTTTAAATTTGCTCAAATTTGACCGAATTTTGAATGAAGTGTTTCTCCCCTTCGGGGGAATTTTTTCGTGAAGTGGAGTTTTAGGTATTATAAATCTATATAGAGTTTATAGGGGCTCTTTCCAGTGTATTAAAATTTAGCTCGATTCAGCCAATACCATTTCAGCCTCGCTATTTTATGCTAAGATTCCACAATAAGCTGAATAAAAAGCGTGTGAAATTTGCTTTGCTTTATTCCATATCCTGGTTTATTGTATAAAAGATTTATTTTTGGGGTATATCGTGATAAGTCAAGCAAAGAAGTAAATGATAACCAGCCGTCATTGACTAAGATTGACAAATAAATCCATGCTTAAATAAACTAACTTAAAGTTTCGTACTTCTTTTCAAAGTTCTTTAATATTTGTAGAGTCATCGCGAGTTTTTAAGTGAAATATTTGAACAGGAAAAGTTTTATCGTATCATGTCATGTCGTGATTCCATTGAGAGAGTATATTTTAAGTTCGTAATTTTGTCGCTATAAAAATAACATGTAATGGTCATATATTCTTCTCCTCCCACTTTACATCCTATGTAAAGTATGTCATGTCCTTGTAAATGTAAATGTATGTCACTTGCACTGGGCGTACTTTATACTTTTTGTTACAATGCCGGACAAAAGGTTGTAGACAAATGAAATTTCAGTGAAAAATGATGAGAAATAGAGCAAAATGACTCTTCAATGTGTCTGAAAGGGGATGGAAGTTAAGAAAAACACTCTTGAAGTCGTTGCATTGCTTTTGAATTGCTTTTGAGGGAACCTCAAGCAAAAAATGAGCGTTTTGATACTGGTGTAAGCCAGTTAATCAAGCCCTTGTGGTTTGCCCTTGCGGTTTGACTGCAGTGGGTGACTTTCAAAGACTTTGAACAGCTTTTTTGAATGGGTTTGGAAAGCACCCAGAGCCTCTTGGGAGCTTGTTTTTGGTCGATATTGAAGTATTTTGCAAATATTGCAGAAGTCTACAAACCTTTTGTCCAGCATTGTAAATTCCTTGTTTAGCTTTGACCGGTGGCGATAACAAGTGACAACATAGGCCAGTATGAGTTCCATCAAGGGTTGCCAGGGAAACATGCTGGAGCATGAATCCTAGCAGGCTTTTTTAGGGTAAACTTTCAAGCAAACCTCCTAAGAACCCAGCCGACAGGAAAGAAATTGCAACGTAAGGGTGTAAAAAGTGAGAAAAACGAAATTTAATATAACAACATTGTAAAGCAGGGGTGTTTCTATTAAATCTTCTCAACGAGACAGGGATGTCTACTTAATATACTGGTTCTACATATTTATCTCTGTTTTAAATTAATACCGGTAAGATTGCAAGTGGAGACAGAGGTGAAAGATCATAAATGTTTTTTGTTGACTGAGATGCTTATCTTTTTTGTCTTGGGTACTTTTACACGTTTTTTTATAAGAACAGATTATATAGGAACATATCGAAGGCTTCGACGGCCAAAATGCTAAGAACAAGTTAAGGACATTCTAAGGCTTTTGGGAGTCGAAAACACCCGATTTTTTTAGGAAAATAGGTAAAAATGGTAACAGAATGGAGAAAATAACATAAGAACATTTTCAGAACATTTAGGCTTAAAACCCAAAAAAGTTAAGTGCATCCGAAGGCTTCAAAAATTTTGGATGTTATTATAAAAAAGAATGTGTAACGTTACAAAGTATAAAGTTTCTTTGGTGATATGTCTGTTTTGTTTTTACATAAGTGTTCCCGTTTCATATCAGAGACATATGTATGTCATATCGGGACAGTGTCTGCCTACTGTTATATTATGCTGATATAAGCAAAAAATGTTTTTCTTTTCCTTTTTCTAACCAATCTTGCTCCACATCCGTATCAATCCAATGTGAAAAAGCTTGTGAATCAAAATTGATGAGTAAGCAAACGATATCACTCTTATTTAAAAACAAAACCTTTAAATATGTTTTAAAGTTTGAGATTGGAAAGAAATTTTTATAATAATACCTTGTCAAAGCTTATGCATTTTGAGTACTAGTAATAAAAAAGGGAATTTCTAAAAATACTCTATCAGTAAAATAAGTCATATGATCCTATGTACAATGTCAAAGAGATTTTATAATCGAGTAAACAAAGGGGCAACACTGTCTTTTGTCAAATGTCAACTACAACTGAAAATGGCGCGAAATACTTTTTTTCAGTCATCTCAGATTTCAATCAGAAGATGATGAATCATAATTCTTTCGTACACATATTCACACTTGACAAGTACGCCTCTAAAATATTTCATTCAGCAATATATTTTGTAAACCAATGATTGATCTGCAGTAAAAGCGTTCGAGAGAGCGAGAATCTTCCTATTAGACCATGAGACATTGATTGCAAAAACACAGCAAATTCTCTCAAAACTTTAAGTCATTTGAAGGACTCTTTATTGTGTGTATGTGTGATTAAAAACCAAAGTACCCACCTATCAGTGAATTGATAAATCAGAGATAACATTGATTAGATTTTCATCAAGTCCTCATTTAAAGTGATTTGATCAAAGTGTTTGAGATTTTTCACGCTACGGAAACCTAACAATTTTTGTGACAAATAATCAGTTAATTTAAGATGGGCTGTAAATCTTTCAACGAAAATAAAATCTTTAAAACAGAGCAAGAAACCTGAAAATGTAAAAAGGACCCTTCTCCAGAAAATGTTCTTATTAAAAAAAAAAATCTTAGAACACAAACAAATCACATACAGTACATGCTTTTTTTTATAAGAATGGTGTAAATCCATTTCCTCATGGATATTCTTAACTTTTTTGGGAAAATCATCCTAAAATATTCTTACAACATTCTTAGGTTGGGATCCTAATTCATACTAGATTTAACATTTATTACATACGTTTCAACAGGTCTCAAAATTCCATGATGGTGATATTCTTAGCATATTCTTAATTTTTTGGCCATTTTCATCATGGACATTCTTATAAAGTGTATTCTTATAAAAAAGGGTTTAGTTTAGATAAAGCTTAATCAAAGGCAGATGCTATAACTTTCATTTGCAAATGCAAGTCGGTAATTATTAGAGCTCTCATTAGCCTATTTAATCGATTTGATCATTAAATCATAATGGGAATACAAGAGAATTAAAAATTACAAAACGATGGTCTATTACATCATTTTAAATCGGTCCGAGAGTTATCAATAAGAAAAAATCGCGTGATTTTTGCATTTCAATTTGATTGAGATATTGGAAAGCTAGTAAAGGCTACATTAGGGAAAAACAATTATAACAACAAAACATAGTATAGTATTCATTGAGATTTCTTTCATTAATGTTTCGATTAATTCTCAGAAAATTTGTTACAATCTAGTTAAAATGGTTAAGATGGAGCAAAACATAGCTTTTCCTGAAAACCAAAATTTGCAAAATTTTATAGCCACCACCAAAAAATATAACCATATGCTAAAAACAATAGCACAGCAACAAAAATATAGTTTAAAATTTACTAAATTCATTTATTTACAGGGAGGAAAAAAATCATATTATTAGTGTAATATCTTATTATGGTACTATGTTACATAACATTACAATGCATTCAAAGTTTTGTACATATATAATTTTCTATAGTATATTTTATGGTCAAACAAAAAAAACAACAAACAACAGTTTATATAAACAGTGAAATTGGTAACAAGGTTTGTCATGGATAAGATCTGCTCAAAAGATCTAAAAAGTTTCTAAAGTTTCTTAAATGTTCTAAAAGTACAACGATAAATTGACTAAAGTACCGAGGTGATTTTCTAACAAATGTCACAACTGATTTAGGATGTTTGGTAATGGGATTGTGGTCGATTTACAATACAATACAGCATTATACTTAAAAAAAACTAAGCAAAAAATAACATAAAAGCTCACTATAATATGAAACTACTTATATTCAATAAGCAAGAAAATAATTATTTATAAGTGTAAAATTTTAAAACAAATTTTTATGACATGAAAAAAATACGTGAAATTTTGTTGTACCAAAAATATAATTATTTTAATATTTATACTAAGATTTTTAAGGCGAAAGACTGCTCCTCAAAGATTTGTTTTTAGTTTTCAGAAAATACACTGCGGTGAGAATTCAAAGGATTTTCAAAAGCATGCTGTTTCTTAGAGAATTCCTCTATACAAATAAACAAGTGGTATTGCCATAGCTTGTGAAAAAAAAGAATACACGTTTTTTTATAAGAACTACCAAAATTATTGAAGCCTTCAGATTATTGAGTTTTAAGCTTAAAAATGTTCTTAACATGTTCTTATTTTCACCATTTTTTGAGCATTCTTGTCCATTTTCTTAAGAAATCTGGTGTTTTTGAGCCTACAAAGTACTACAAAGCCTTAAAATGTTTTTAACTTGTTCTTAACATTTTGGCCATCGAAGCCTTATGTTTTGATATAGTTCGTTGTAAGTGATGGTTTTGATTGATAAGAATGACGAGATATACTTTATCAATGATTTTGGTGAAATGGAGAGAGACTATCAAAATTCATAGATTTTTATGATAAACCCATGGTTAAGAGATTATATAAAATATTATACAACGCTGATAAATTTGATCACGAGAGAAAATAATAATTGTCACTAGCTATAACATTTGGTACACCGATTATCAGTTCGAAGGGGGGCTCTCTTAAAGATTGTTATCAAGAACTCGTCGTGTCTACGGAGGGTTTTTTAGATTTGTTGAAAAAAGTTTTTAATAAATAATATCAGCTGTTTATATAATAAGGCTTTTTTATAGAGAAACATATTTTGATTAAATTTTCACGTTCTAGTCTAAATAGACGCAGAGAGAATAAATAATTTTGTTGAAACGTGCGATTTATCAAAAATTAAAGTTTCTTTATTTATAGAAGGTTACTTTGCAATAAAAATCAACATCTTTATGGTTTGTTTTTTATTTGAAGCTTGAGAAAAAGAGGCGAAAATAAAACATCAGCTGAGGTTTATGTTTGCCTAACAAATTTGCATTCAAAGAGAAAACTTAGAGATGTGAAAACATAGAAACAAAAGTTTTTAAGAAATCTTTAAAAATGAAAGCACCAAGGGAACGTGAAAAGAAAAAAATTACTAGGCTGTTTGCATCGTAGTATAACAGAGAGAAAAAAATCTGTCTACTACGACTACTCAATCTAAAACTGCAATTTAATCTGTTGTCTGAACCAGGAACAACAAAGTGTACAATTTCAATATTTCATTCATGAATGAAACTGCCATTCAAAAAAACAAACCACATCCAAACAGCCAACAAATTTAATTACTTAGCTACTTGACGAACGTAGTAAGAGTCATAGTAGAAAAACCAATTTATAGTATTTATAATTTCTCCCATTTGTATTTTCCATCTAACGGTTTCTCTAACACAGGATCAAAATTATATTTCTCAATACAACGTCTCCTGTTTTCCTCCAATGAAACATTCAACAAATTTTCAAGTTCGATATTAAAACTACACTTTTTAGTAACAGCAGCAGTAGCAGTCCTTACCGTATTATTTTTCACTCTTACATCTTTGCTTGTTGATTGTTCTTTACTGTTTTTATCCACGAACGAATCAAAACATAGTTTTCTCCGAACAGGTCGATTGGATGAAAGTCTTAGAAATTTTTCTTGACTGCTACTCGGTAATACTTGATCTTTCTTCTCTCCGGTTTCTTGAAGTTTTCTTTTCCTTTTGAAATCTTTATCAGTTGAACAAACTTCTTTCTCCATTTTTCTAGCCGTATGTATACGAATTATATGTTTCTCAAAAAAAAAATTTTTCCAGCAGCAACAAACTAACTTTTTTTTCTCTCTCTCAGCTGTGTTTTCGTGACCTTTCTGTATGCTTTGAAATGTCCTTTTAAATTTTAAATGGACACGAACAGACTTGCCCGTGTTTTGTTTTGGTTTGCTCAAATTATTAAGATGAAAAGAACAAAAGATCATAAACACTGCATAATTTATGCAATCTATTTCCAGACCTCTATATAATTAAGAAAGAAAAAAACTACAAGTAAAAAAAAACTCTCAAAACATGTTTTTGTTATAAGATTCTTTCTATAAGCTATAAGCTGTGAATGAATAATTCATTATGAACGAGAATTTTTTTTCTCTAATATTTGTAAAATGTCCCAGAATGCACTGTTTTGTTTACCTTTTTCTTCTACACCGGGTACGCACTGTTCCAATCCGGTTATTTTTACCGGGCTTGTTAGAAAACGAAAGTAAAATTTAAAAGGAATCCAAAGGAACATTTTTAAAGGGACACAGAACAAGTGTTGTGCGTGATTTCATTATCTGGTAACCAGATGTGGAATTTTTTTCCGACACGCTAAATCTCTGAAGGTTAGTTTAGTTTAGAAGGTTAGGTTAGTTTGGCCCGCTCCTTCAGAGCTTTAGCGTGGGGCGGCCGCCAAACCGCCATCGGAATATCAGATAAGTGTTTTCATTGCAGTTTATCATTTTGGTCTTCAGAATTCAGGGGTAGTGTAGTATCAATACAGGGTCAATGCAGGCTAATCAAAGTCAATCATTTTTATTGGTTAAAGCCTTCTGACCCCAATTACAGGCCTTAGAGCATCTCATAACCATCAATTTTTCATTGATTAAGCCCTCTTACCCCAACTATGATAGGCCAAAGAAAATCTTATAACCTCTTATTTTTCACTTGCCACATACCTAACGCAGGGAGTCATATTCATTGGTTGTCAAGCCTTGTGACTCAAATTATGCTTTATATGCCTTAAATACTGTCACGACCCTTCATTTTTCATTTACCATCACCGCGTTTAGCAAACAAGGCAAATACAGCAAGTCTGGCTTCTGTCCCGTATACAGAGACCCGGAATTGGATTTAGGAAAAAGACATTTTCCAAAGATCTTTTTAAAGGATGGTTTATGTCCTATCTCATGGGAAACTGCTATATATTTTACTTTAGGAGAACATGTTATCCGTCAAGTGATAGGAATTCTTATAGGGTTGGGTCCTGCACCTTTCATCTCAAATCTATTTTTGTATCACTTTGGTCAAAAGTTTGAAGAAGGAAAACCTTCAGAGAGCTTCGACGTTTTGGAAACACGTTTCGATTTATAGATGATCTCCTTACGATCAATGATAATGATTTATTCAAGGAAAACTTGAAAGACATTTATTTAAAATGACTCGTGGGTGGCAGGAAATGCTTACTCTAGGTACCGCACCTAATCTCAGACTTCGGTCTTCATCTTTACATTTTTTCCCTTTTCTTTCACTTTAGATCTATTTTCATTTTAAATATTGGGTTCCTATTTGATAAATCTTTGGGATCAGGTAAGCTTTACAGGGCCCATGGGCACCAAGCGGAACAGTGAGAGCGACTGTTCCGCTTGACACCCAAAGTAAATTTTACTGACCAGAGCTCCCCGCCTACTTTCACTGTTCCGCTTCGCACCCAAGACTCGTTTGTTCACTGTTCCGCGTCGCACCCAAGACTCGTTTTTTCACTGTTCCGCGTCGCACCCAAGACCGGTTTTTTCACTGTTCCGCGTCGCACCCAAGACCAATTTTTTCACTGTTCCGCGTCGCACCCAAGACCGATTTTTTCACTGTTCCGCGTCGCACCCAAGACTCGTTTGTTCACTGTTCCGCGTCGCACCCAAGACTCGTTTTTTCACTGTTCCGCGTCGCACCCAAGACTCGTTTTTTCACTGTTCCGCTTCGCACCCAAGACTCGTTTGTTCACTGTTCCGCGTCGCACCCAAGACTCGTTTGTTCACTGTTCCGCGTCGCACCCAAGACTCGTTTGTTCACTGTTCCATGTCGCACCCAAGACCGATTTTTTCACTGTTCCGCGTCGCACCCAAGACCCATTTTTCACTGTTTCGCGTCGCACCCAAGACCGATTTTTTCACTGTTCCGCGTCGCACCCAAGACTCGTTTGTTCACTGTTCCGCGTCACACCCAAGACCGATTTTTTCACTGTTCCACGTCGCACCCAAGACTCGTTTTTTCACTGTTCCGCGTCGCACCCAAGACCGATTTTTTCACTGTTCCGCGTCGCACCCAAGACCGATTTTTTCACTGTTCCGCGTCGCACCCAAGACCAATTTTTTCACTGTTCCGCGTCGCACCCAAGACCGATTTTTTCACTGTTCCGCGTCGCACCCAAGACTCGTTTGTTCACTGTTCCGCGTCGCACCCAAGACTCGTTTTTTCACTGTTCCGCGTCGCACCCAAGACTCGTTTTTTCACTGTTCCACTTCGCACCCAAGACTCGTTTGTTCACTGTTCCGCGTCGCACCCAAGACTCGTTTGTTCACTGTTCCGCGTCATACCCAAGACCGATTTTTTCACTGTTCCGCGTCGCACCCAAGACTGTTTTATTCACTGTTCCGCGTCGCACCCAAGACTGTTTTTTTCACTATTCCGCTTCGCACCCAAGACTGATTTTTTCACTGTTCCGCGTCGCACCCAAGACTGGTTTTTTTACTGTTCCACGTCGTACCCAAGACTCGTTTGTTCACTGTTCCATGTCGCACCCAAGACTTGTTTGTTCACTGTTCCGCGTTGCACCCAAGACCGATTTTTTCACTGTTCCGCGTCGCACCCAAGACTGATTTTTTCACTGTTCCACGTCGCACCCAAGACCGATTTTTTCACTGTTCCGCGTCGCACCCAACACTCGTTTGTTCACTGTTCCGCGTCGCACCCAAGACTCGTTTGTTCACTGTTCCCCGTCGCACCCAAGACTCGTTTGTTCACTGTTCCACGTCGCACCCAAGACTCGTTTTTTACCCTTTTCAGCCTTGTTTCCATACAGACTTTCGTAGTCGGGTGCAACTGCCGTAATTCTTTTTGCTGGGATAATATATACACACCTGTCTGAGAACATAAAGTTCAAATGCAATTGAATCCCAACAGTCCAGACCAGGCCAGCCCCCGCGCTGCTTGCTCGATCGATAGGATCGATAATCAGAACGAAACTATGAATTTTCATTTTGTGGCGTAATGTCAAAAAGAAGATGCTGAAGTGTCATCAAATTCGTTGAGTAGCGTCAATTTTAGAAATATATAGCCTCCGCGGAAGCGAGTTTATGTATCGAAGGATATAGCGAGCACCTCACTAAAAGCCGGGATTTTTTATCTCGTTTCTTAGTGAGTTCCACTTTGACGATTTCTGAAAAATAGAAGCATTTCAAGTGTTTTGACGCAAATTCGATTCTATTCGTTACTGCAACGGCTTCAAAAGTTTAAAGTGATGTCAAAAAATCGAATGTTTGGAGCCCGAAAACCCGAGCTCCATAGTTAAAAACATCGGTTTTTACATATCTGCGTAGTCTGTACCACCCCGCCGCCACGGGCGTTTTTTATATTTTGAACCAAACTTGCCGTGTGTCGGTCTGTTACGTTTAGCCAGATTCTGTGTCTCAGTTTGTCCCAGTTTTCTGGGACAAAATCTTAAAAAACACAAGCGCAGGAGTGCTTTTTTGAAAATTGAAAGATGCCATTGCATTGACGTGTTTAAAGTAACGTCAATTTAGTTGAGATGTTTTGAATGCTAAAAACAGTTACGCTCCACCCGAGAGACATTCGAAGATTTTTGAAAAAGGTGAGACAGGGAATGTTACCTAACCGTAGCAGACCCTATTTTGCATTATCTTTTCAGTCAGCGAAGAAGAGTCTGGTACAGGCTATTATCTGCGCAGCACTTAATTACATATCTGCGCAGCTCATAATTTGTCTGCGCAAAATAATTACATATTTGCGCAAAAATTACATATCTGCGCACAATGGAGGCTTTAGAAGTTCCGCTTCAAAATGCAAGCTCAATTTAGGTATTGCACTTTTGAAATTAATATTGTCTTCCGCGTAGCTACATCAGCAGGAGCCGGTTACCACTTTTCTAAAAATTCCGATCAAATACAGAGGATATAACTTAGGGTTTTTCATTTTAGTGTTTACTTCCTTTTCCTTCTTTTTCGAAAATTTTAAACCTGTGGTGAGAGATGCCTTGGCAAAATTTATGATTATGACACGAAAGGATCGCGATAAGAACAATGTCGTACTATTTACTTAAAAAGTGGTTTCCGTGTAATTCTCCCTTCGAACAACGAAGGAACCACAGACAAGTAATTTCATGCGATTATTGCATTAAATTCAATAGGACAGTACCGTACCGTATTAGTTAACAATAAGTTGAAGCAAAATCTTACCATCTGTATCCATCTGGAACATTGTCAGCTGTCAAAGCCATTTGTCCACCGCAAACAACGCATACCTTGTTTGGTGGTATAAGAGCTTTTCCTTGGAGGAAGTGAATTATCTCAATTTTTGACCCCCCAAACAGCAATGCACCCCATCGATCTAAAAATTGTCGATGAGCGCGAGTTGCGGCTGCTTGAGGTACTACTTGAGCTGCTGCCATCTTGAACAAAAATAATGGAGTGACCTGACACGATTTTTTTCTACAGTCTTATGGTTCGTTAGTTATGTGATCGTCAGACTGGACAGTTTTTCTAGACAATTATCTAGACAATAAAGAAGACGGAATTCTTAGTAGCTAACTTGTTTACTACCCTGTCTCAATGATCTTTCGAATTTTTAATCTCAAAGCCCCACGTGATTTCAATGGGGTACTACGGTTTTGAGTTGAAAAAGCTTTATGCAAAATGGTACCAAAATCATTGCTTAATTCTTTATAAGCTACAGACTTTCATGCCATTTGGAAGTTTTGGAAGTTTTGGAAGTTTTCTCATTTTTCAAAAATGTTGCGCGTTTGAAAGGTCAAAAGCTTTTTTTTTGATGTCTCGATTCTTCGAATTCTTCTTTAGTCTAAATATTGATTGGGGTAGACTAGACAGACTACAAAAAACAAATATTATATAGACATGACCAGTGAAAAGCTTTTTAGTATAAAAGTATTCGTATGGATCCGAGAGCGAGACAATTCTATAAACAATAGATTTTCTTCACTTTATTCGCGCTTTCGCGGAATACTTTGATCAGTTTGTGCTGCCAACGATAGAAGAAAGATGGACAGCATCATGGAAAATGTAGAAAATTACACAATCATGATTCGTGAAATGATGGACAGTGGACTACTGGCAAGGCAACTGTATTGTTCAAATCGTCACCAAAGAACGCAGATGGTGTTAAACCCTGACATGAAAAGCTGGTAAGAACTAATCTTTCTCAATTAATCAACTCTCATTGATGACAATTTTAGCAATAGTTGCGGTGAGGCTTAAAAAAGCACTCGTAGTCTGGGTCTGGGTCGAGAGTTAAGCTTTAGAAGAACACCGTAAGATCGCGGCTAAACTTGGCCATAGTCGGTCTAAAATCAGTCATCACATTGTGTAACCGAGAAAGGGGTAGCTAAATTGACTGCACACTTTTTTATAAGAATAGTGTATTTTGGATGAGGGTCAAGTATTCTGAAGAAATCGCCGAAATTGAGTAAATTTGATAGATAAGACGAGTCATCAAAAATTAAGTTTAGCTCTCTTTTTTCCCCGTTTTTGGAAGTTTTAAAATCTTCACAAATTTAGAAAAATTACAGATTGCCCAAAATCCAATTCGGAGGAATGCGTAAGTTTTAGGCATTATATTGTTAAATTTCAAAATTGTCTTATAATATGACAATAGTGGTCGAAATAGGCCTTTTTCTTCGGATTGGTTATATTAGTGAGTCACTCGCTTTGAACTGTCACCGGAAGAGCTTACCCTGAGCGGAAGAAAATTTTGAAAATTCGCTCCTTCTATTTGCCTTAAAATCGTCTTATTTTTACATCAATCTGCTATAATAGGAAATATTATAAAGGACTGGAACTAATTTTAACGAGTAGGAAAATCCTAAAGACTTTCGCGAATTTCGGCTAAATTTACCGCATTCGTCAAAATTAGTTCTCTTGAAAGAACGAAAGACAAAGTAGAAGATCAAAATGTTAATTTCCATCTAAGATTACTGTATACTATTTTCAAGAATTATACCTCGGAAATGTTTAAATTGGTTTGCTCAAATGCAAGAATAGAAATTCTGGATAGAAATTAATATGGAAACTCAAGATAACTGGATCAACATTAACCGAACAGTAAAGTTTCCTCAGATGATATTGGTCTGTTATTTTCTAAGAATACAAAAAATTTTGGGTCGGTGATTTTTATTTCTGGTCGATTTTAACCGATAACCGACCGTTTTTTATCGATCATGAGCAAATAATGCGCAAGCAGAAATTCTGAAACGTGATTTCTTTTTATCTAAGAAATTTAAAGTTTTTGTTTTCGAGTTTGCGAGTTTTGAAATATCAAATTTTCGAAAAATCTTTCTCCAGCCTGGTTTCATTTTGATTTTAAATTGAATTATAACCTTTAACAACATTGTGAGAATATCAAAGACTGGAAAATTGACTGGTTCTTATAAAAAAGCGTACACGTCATGAACCTTAGAGGACTTCGTAGTTTTAGGCTAAGCAGTCTAATCGACATCCGAATACGGAAGCTTTTTCAGACTTCCATATCCGGAAGCTTTTTGACGTTTTCTTCGTCGTTCCCAGTTTGAAACTTCCGTTTTTGGAAGCTTTTTGTGAGTTATTATCAATACGCAACAAAAAGGTAATTTTGAATGAAATCATTAGCCTAGAAATCTAAGCTAGTTTGATTCAGTCACTTGGATAAATCTGATGGTTAAGTTGTGACTGAATAACTAGCTTAGTACAAGTAAACTCGGTAGCTTATCAACTGACAACAACGACAATTCAAATTTCGCGGCGAGAGATGACGTAATTACATATTCCAAGGCAAACTTAAAATCCGTAAATATAAAAATCTTTAAAGCGCTGAAAAACGCTATATTGCCATAAGCCGTGTGTCCTAGCCTTTTGAATACGGGCTTAGTTAACTAGGCTATGATATGAAATCACTTAGTTTGAAAACTGCAGAGAATTTCACATTGATATTTTTCAAAAAACCGTACCGAAGACAAAAAAAAACGTACCGCTCGAGATTTTTGGATGAACAGATAAAGATTAGATCTAATTTTTATGAACCACTTTTTAGATTTTTGAAGAAGCCTTTTGATTGTCTTCAAATGCATAGAAAAGTGAAGAAAGTCGGTGAAAAAGTGAGCAAAATTCGCGAAATTGACATCAAATCGTCAAAAGGCTTCCGGATACGGAAGTCTGAAAAAGCGTCCGTATCAGGATGTTGATTAGACTGTTAAGAGGAATATCAGGGGGGGGTCAGTGTCAGAATTCGCCGGAAGTTCGGCCGTCGAAATATTTCTTCGGTCGGTGGAATAGTCGCCCGGCCGGTTGACGTCGGATTAGTCATTCGGCCGTCAAAAAAGTCATCCCAGCCCGCGAAAAATTGGTTGTCGGAAAAGTTATCCGGTCTGCCAAAATAGTGACCGAGTTATTTTTCGGAGTTATTTTTTTGAGCTGCAAAAAACGAGTCATGATAAGATTTCTCGTAAATTTTGACTTAATTATGATGTCATTATCATCATCAATTTCGGTACTTGGATTGTTTCCTGTGGTTAACTCAAATATTTTAAATAACTTTAAGGTTAGCTATTTAAATTTCCTCTTAATAATACTTAAACTATTAACTCGGTTATAATTAAGACAAAAATTACAAAAAAAGACGCAATAATTAAACTTGGTTTTTCACAAAACTCAAAAAAATAACTCGAAAAAAATAACTCGGCCTCTATTTCTGCTAATCGGATAACTTTTCTGATGGTCAATTTTCCGCGGGCCGGACTGTTCCGACGGCCGGACGACTATTCTGCCAACCGAAGAACTATTTCGACGAATTCTGATAGAGAAAGATGTACGGAAATCTACAATTCTTTATTTTCAGGAGATGCCATGTATGTACGAACAAGCTGTCTGTTACGTCAAGATCTTTCTTTGTGAACACCCGAACAGAGTTGTCCTCGTGGATGAAAGTGTTGAACAGTTGGTGTAATGAAAGCACCATCAAGGTATAGACGGGTAGCTAGAATCTATCAATTTCCCCCCTTAATAAGAAAAGGAAAGAAAAATTCTAATCCGAAATGGTTTATATTTTATACTTTTCATACAAACAACGAATGGGAAATAAAATTTACCGCCTAGAAAAATGAATCTATCAGCCGTCAGTGTTCCCAGTAAATTTAAGTTGTAATATATAATAGCATGATACAAACAAACATTTCCTATTAATATTTTCCTTCTCTATATATAGGAAATTGCAACAGCCCGCTCACTGCACAAGACGATGGTTAGTGACATGTGTCGACATTTTCGTCTGGCTTGTCAAACATGGCTTGTTGAAACAAAACCCTTGCTTTTTGGGGGAGAAGGAAAGCATGTCATGGTTGAAAAATTAAAGGTATATTTCTAAATATATTTGGTTCGAAGTTTCTCTAATTCGATAAACACGAGGTAAATATTGAGCTATGGAGCTGGGGAAGAAGAATATAAGGAAGAATTGAATTGACTTGAATGCTGATAATCAGGAAAAAATGGAATCATAGAGCTTATTTGAATTGAAAAGCGTCAACTGTAAATCCATTTGCTTCAAGTCTACATTACATAATTTTTGCTTTACTTGTTTTTTTCTCATAAAATACTTGCGATTTTAATAAATTTTATAACGTTGGATGAATTTGAGCAAACTTACTGTTATATTTTCAGTGAAGAGAACGGAAGAGAACGAGGCAAGAAGATTTTAGGTAGGAGTTTACCTTAGGTTGAGGGTATCGTAACGCTGAGAATTTTTTTCTATTTCAGGATTGTGTCAGCAATGATCAATGTGAAATCTGTATCATTTATGATACAGAAAACGATGTCGGCTACCTTTTGCACAACACTGACAACAGATACACGCAACAATGGGTTTTACCAGTGAAAAGGGGTACTTTTGTGTTTTCAGACAAAGTACTCAATATACCTGCTGGCTATCAACAAAGCCAAACCCTAGCCCTTTTTCAAGGCAACAACACGGTTGATAAAGCCAACCATGCGAAGAAATGGATAAAAAAGAAACGTGGCGTCTCTTGCCCTAACGCAGGTGCAACTCTGTCTGAATACAATTTCAGGCACTTTTTTGCAAAGAATCAGGAATTAGGAGATAAAATGGTTAATTTGTTAAAAGACATTTACGAGCCAGTTTTTTTGCAATAGTTATATAGAGCTGAAAAACTCTTAGGTAAAGCAAAGATACCTCAGGAAAGATGATTTTTAAGGAATTTTCATTTTATAAGAACTTCCATTTGGCAGCTAGCTAGGCTACTACGCAAAAATAAAAACAATAAAATGTTTTTCCAAAGAAAATTATTTTGCTTGAGGGAGTCTGCAAAATACTTGTATTTTTCAAAAGATTATTCTTACCGTTGTTATAGAAGAAAAACTTTTACCGATCAGGCGAAATTCCAAGCACTTTATTTAGTCACTGGCCGTTTTTTGACTTACAAATTGAGTTTTGGCCTTTGGAGCAGCCAATGTCAAAAATAAATCTTCTTTGCGACGCAGAACAGTAAAAATATCGGTTTTGGGTGCGACGCGGAACAGTGAAAAAATCGGTTTTGGGTGCGACGCGGAACAGTGAAAAAATCAGTCTTGGGTGCGACGCGGAACAGTGAAAAAGTCGGTCTTGGATGCGACGCGGAACAGTGAACAAACAAGTCTTGGGTGCGACGTGGAACAGTGACAAACAAGTCTTGGGTACGACGTGGAACAGTGAAAAAAATCGGTCTTGGGTGCGACGCGGAACAGTGAAAAAATCAGTCTTGGGTGCGACGCGGAACAGTGAAAAAATCGGTCTTGGGTGCGACGCGGAACAGTGAACAAACAAGTCTTGGGTGCGACGTGGAACAGTGAACAAACGAGTCTTGGGTACGACGTGGAACAGTAAAAAAATCAGTCTTGGGTGCGACGCGGAACAGTGAAAAAATCAGTCTTGGGTGCGAAGCGGAATAGTGAAAAAACCAGTTTTGGGTGCGACGCGGAACAGTGAAAAAATCAGTCTTGGGTGCGACGGGGAACAGTGAAAAAATCGGTCTTGGGTGCGACGCGGAACAGTGAAAAAATCGGTCTTGGGTGCAACGCGGAACAGTGAAAAAGTCGGTCTTGGGTGCGACGCGGAACAGTGAAAAAACGAGTCTTGGGTGCAACGCAGAACAGTGAAAAAATCGGTCTTGGGTGCGACGCGGAACAGTGAAAAAAACAGTCTTGGGTGCGACGCGGAACAGTGAAAAAATCGGTCTTGGGTGCAACGCGGAACAGTGAACAAACGAGTCTTGGGTGCGACGCGGAACAGTGAAAAAATCGGTCTTGGGTGCGACGCGGAACAGTGAAAAAATTGGTCTTGGGTGCGACGCGGAACAGTGAAAAAATCGGTCTTGGGTGCGACGCGGAACAGTGAAAAAACGAGTCTTGGGTGCGACGCAGAACAGTGAACAAACGAGTCTTGGGTGCGACGCGGAACAGTGAACAAACAAGTCTTGGGTGCGACGTGGAACAGTGAACAAACAAGTCTTGGGTACGACGTGGAACAGTGAAAAAAATCGGTCTTGGGTGCGACGCGGAACAGTGAAAAAATCAGTCTTGGGTGCGACGCAGAACAGTGCAAAAATCGGTCTTGGGTGCGACGCGGAACAGTGAACAAACAAGTCTTGGGTGCGACGTGGAACAGTGAACAAACGAGTCTTGGGTACGACGTGGAACAGTAAAAAAATCAGTCTTGGGTGCGACGCGGAACAGTGAAAAAATCAGTCTTGGGTGCGAAGCGGAATAGTGAAAAAACCAGTTTTGGGTGCGACGCGGAACAGTGAAAAAATCAGTCTTGGGTGCGACGGGGAACAGTGAAAAAATCGGTCTTGGGTGCGACGCGGAACAGTGAAAAAATCGGTCTTGGGTGCGACGCGGAACAGTGAAAAAGTCGGTCTTGGGTGCGACGCGGAACAGTGAAAAAATCGGTCTTGGTTGCGACGCGGAACAGTGAAAAAGTCGGTCTTGGGTGTGACGCGGAACAGTGAAAAAAACGAGTCTTGGGTGCGACGCGGAACAGTGAAAAAATCGGTCTTGGGTGCGACGCGGAACAGTGAAAAAAACAGTCTTGGGTGCGACGCGGAACAGTGAAAAAATCGGTCTTGGGTGCAACGCGGAACAGTGAACAAACGAGTCTTGGGTGCGACGTGGAACAGTGAAAAAATCGGTCTTGGGTGCGACGCGGAACAGTGAACAAACAAGTCTTGGGTGCGACGTGGAACAGTGAACAAACGAGTCTTGGGTACGACGTGGAACAGTAAAGAAATCAGTCTTGGGTGCGACGCGGAACAGTGAAAAAATCAGTCTTGGGTGCGAACCGGAATAGTGAAAAAACCAGTTTTGGGTGCTACGCGGAACAGTGAAAAAATCAGTCTTGGTTGCGACGGGGAACAGTGAAAAAATCGGTCTTGGGTGCGACGCGGAACAGTGAAAAAATTGGTCTTGGGTGCGACGCGGAACAGTGAAAAAGTCGGTCTTGGGTGCGACGCGGAACAGTGAAAAAATCGGTCTTGGGTGCGACGCGGAACAGTGAAAAAGTCGGTCTTGGGTGCGACGCGGAACAGTGAAAAAACGAGTCTTGGGTGCGACGCGGAACAGTGAAAAAATCGGTCTTGGGTGCGACGCGGAACAGTGAAAAAAACAGTCTTGGGTGCGACGCGGAACAGTGAAAAAATCGGTCTTGGGTGCAACGCGGAACAGTGAACAAACGAGTCTTGGGTGCGACGCGGAACAGTGAAAAAATCGGTCTTGGGTGCGACGCGGAACAGTGAAAAAATTGGTCTTGGGTGCGACGCGGAACAGTGAAAAAATCGGTCTTGGGTGCGACGCGGAACAGTGAAAAAATCGGTCTTGGGTGCGACGCGGAACAGTGAAAAAGTCGGTCTTGGGTGTGACGCGGAACAGTGAAAAAATCGGTCTTGGGTGCGACGCGGAACAGTGAAAAAGTCGGTCTTGGGTGCGACGTGGAACAGTGAAAAAAACGAGTCTTGGGTGCGACGCGGAACAGTGAAAAAATCGGTCTTGGGTGCAACGCGGAACAGTGAACAAACGAGTCTTGGGTGCGACGCAGAACAGTGAAAAAATCGGTCTTGGGTGCGACGCGGAACAGTGAAAAAATTGGTCTTGGGTGCGAAGCGGAACAGTGAAAAAATCGGTCTTGGGTGCGACGCGGAACAGTGAACAAACGAGTCTTGGGTGCGACGCGGAACAGTGAACAAACGAGTCTTGGGTGCGACGCGGAACAGTGAACAAACGAGTCTTGGGTGCGAAGCGGAACAGTGAAAAAACGAGTCTTGGGTGCGAAGCGGAACAGTGAAAGTAGGCGGGGAGCTCTGGTCAGTAAAATTTACTTTGGGTGTCAAGCGGAACAGTCGCTCTCACTGTTCCGCTTGGTGCCCATGGGCCCTGTAAAGCTTACCTGATCCAAAACACCTTTGTTACACCTTTTTCATTCAGGTTTTTTATAAGCTCATTGTTACTGATACACAGAAAGTTGCGTGTCCTTTCATCTACTCTGCTAAAAATTTAAACCAGTCTATTATGACGATTTGAGTCTTTGAGTCCTGTTATGTAGGGTTTTAAGCTCGAATATCTTTTTTTGTTTTTTTCTTCATTAGATTGATGAGGGTATTTTGTGGACGCTTGATGGAAAGTATGATAATGTATCACTTTCTGAACAACTTGCTCAAAATTATGGTGAAGATGTTTTGAATGGCAAAGATCATCAAGTAATTTCTTGTTTGGCAAGAGCTAACGAGTTACTGAGTACGTAGTATATCAATGTCATGATAGTGTAAAGGTCTTGTTAGACGATAACATTCGGTAACATTTTTGTGTAACATTTTCTAAAAATAGCAAATGTTGTACAAAGTGTTACCGTGTAACATCGATTAACATTCAGAAACATTCAAATGTTAACGAATGTTACGCGCAGATAGCAAATCAAAAAAAAATGATTTGCTCTACATGGTTAACATTTTGAATCAAAGGATGCCGCCATTTAAAGGGAATTTAAAAGGATACTTCAAGTGCGCACGTGTTTTTTCGCCGATTTTTCTCTCTTTTTCTCTCTTTTTTAATAAAAAAAATCAAATGTTACACACAAAATGTTTGCGTGTAACATATGTTAACATTTCTTGAGCACATTTTTGAAATCTTCTATTTTTAGAAATGTTAGCAAATGTTACACAAAAATGTTACTGTCTAACAAGACCTTAAGCTCTTCTTTTGAAAATTATGCTTCTAGTAATATCATTATGTATCAAGTTTGTTTGATTTGATTTTGAAATAAGCTGTGCTTTAAGCAAGAAAAATCTAATTGAATCTGAAGCAGGATGATATCGACAAACAAATTTACATCAAATCCTTTTTTATCAATTTCAAATTCAGTCGATGAGAAGAAGTACGAGTTTCATTTGCTGGAAATTCAACGAGCTTTGGATGAAGAAGGGAGCTTCCGTGGAGAAGGAGAAAGCAGAACTTTCAGAGGTTCGTAATCCGAAGGCTTCCACCTTCTCCGTTTTTTCGTTGTATATTTTCTAAAGTCAAATGCTATATTTTTTACTCGATGATTAATATTATTGCATTTCTCCTAGCTATTGGCTTTATCTTCTAATGGTGTTTATAATCTTCTCCTCTTCTTTTTTGTCTTTTCTTTTAGTTGTGCTGAATTCTAGCTTCGAATCTCTCGCACTAACTAAAAGCTCTCTCATTTCACTCTAAAGTTAAGACTGGGGTCAGTTAAAAATCGAGCTAGCCTATGTCCTGCTGTGTCTCATAAAAAGGTTGAAACTTTTGGCAGTTAGAGAGACAGTGCTGTGTCTCAAAATGATAGCCAGAGCTGTAGATAATGATTAATTTCAATATCAATCTTTGTTCATAGGAAATATGGATTACACAGAAGATCACATCAAAATCTTTTCTTCACGTGAATTGTCAACTGGTGAAATGAAGTATGATTTCAAAAACCTTCTCATCCAACCTGAATACCATTTACTTGATTTCGAAGAGAAATTCAATGGAAGTTTGAATGAATTTTGGGGACAGTGTGACGATGAGAAAATCAACGAAGGTGAGCGTGAACACACTGAATCATTTTACGGTGGCATGTATTGGGATCCCTATAGATGTGATATGAGAGAACGAAAACATTATCAAACTTACCGAGAAAAATACACCAAACGGGTGAGAAAATATTCAAAGTATCTATTGTTTGCTTTCCCAAAATCTCAAAAAGCTCACATCCTTTCGAAATGTGGAATCAAAGAATCATTTAAGTTCCTCGTTGAAGAGTATGAAGCTGGCTCCTCAATGTTCAAAGAATATTCCAACACCTTTCTAGAGGAAGTTCCCATTGAGGAGTTTTTCGAAAGTTGTGAAACGTTGGAGGAGGTAATTGATGAAAGATTGAATGTTACCATGGTTATGCAGTTTCTTTTGAAAGTCGGCGACGTTGAGTTAACAAAATCTTTTATCGATAAGGTTATGGGAGCTGAAAAATATTCAGGTAAATATTACGGCATCGAAGAAGAAGAAATGATAAAACCTTTAATTAATTTGTTGAAGGCTTTTCCATGGCAACCCCTTAGTGAGTCGGTTGAGACAGTTATTAGTCATTGTCCAAAAGAACAGTATGAATTTTGGCTAGAGTGTGTTTTCATCTACCGGTATCACTGAGATTGCACATAAAGTTCTTGCGATCAGTTTGCAGAAAATGATGGATGATAAAAGATTCCTTCCGTTATGGTTGAAAATATTCAAGCTTGTTTTTGAAAACGAAGAATTTGGTAATCGTTGGTGGGATAAGATCATCTCCTGTGAAGATCTTGTCAACAAAGAATTCGATATCATTTCTCATATTTGTTTGAATCTACCCATTGAAACAAACCCAGTAAAGTTTCCTTCTCTTTTAACCGCTTTGGTGACTTCAATGACAACCGAGGACAACCCATATTGTGTTAAGAGGTATGCGGAAAAGTTACTTGATGTTATCGCCAAAATCAAAGGGAGTGAATTTTTCGAAAGTGCTCTCACTAATTTAAGTAATCAGCTTGTTTCTGAAGGTCGTATCTCAACCTTGATAAAACTAGCAGAACTCTGTGCACCGAAAGATCAACATTCTCGCCACAATGAAGAAGTTGTTAAACTATTTCTGGAAGGGTGTTTTGATTGGTTATCAAAAGCAACTTTCGAAAGGAAACATATACAAAGTGTTGTCGATATAGTTGTCCTTTTGAACCAGCACAAACAATTGTATAATGGTCCTATGATTGAGAAATACATAGAGTCGTGTCAGAAAATATCCGATCCTGATTTTATTTGTAATGTTGTCAACAAGTTATTTACCATGTCATGTTCGTTTTACTTTCTCAAGCCGTTACTTCAATCACTTGCCAATTTGTTAAGCACCAAAACATTCACCGATCACAAAGCAATGTCTTCAACTATCAACCACATGTTCATCCAAGGACCTGAGTTTGATCATCTATTGACTCTTCTGTTGACTAACGAAAAAATTCTCTCTTCCATTGATCTTCTCAATGAAATTCTACATTCACTTCTCAGCAAGGACGACAACATCGAACAATTGAAAACCAGTATCAATTTCCATGGATTGTTGACCAGCTTCGTCTCTCTAATGCAACAACCGAATAACACAAACAAAGAATTTTCATCTCTCCGTCTGGTTCATGAATTTCTACTCAGCTTAAGCGACGAATCTCCTTTACATCAACTGGTTCCTCAAATAATTGACACAAGTTTGCTGAAAAACGATTTCCCTAAGTGTATACAATATCTATCCAAACTTTCCATCCGTGAAACTGAGACATTCAAAACCTTCCTCACAACGACAATTCATGCTTTGGGAATCTTCCTCCGCCGATATAATACAATCATCGATGCTGAATACCAACTTATTTATGACTTCATAAAACTATTGCTTAAGAACGACCACTTCACGCCCTTTGCTTTACAGCTTGCTTCGTTGAAAGACCTTACCAACAACGATTATAGAAACTTATATCATAACAATAAAGAAAGGTCCGTTCTGGAAAATCTTCTGGCTGCTTTCAAAAATCACCGCAACACCGATTTCTTTGCCGCCCTCCAGCTCTCTCGTTCAAGGAGTTTGCAAATGTTGAAAGATTATGGTCCCCCTAAATTCACCTGGGAGCAACCTGATGTGAATATCGATCACGCCAAAGTTCAGGAGTTTCTCCGAAGTAAACGCGAAACAATCGTATTGCGAACTTTCCGATCCTATAAAAGCGCTAATAACTGGATCCAAAAGCATAGTGGATACAACAAAGACAGGAAATACAGTTTTACCGCCCAAATCCGTACCGCCAACAACGGGTGGAAGAGTTTAGTGGATGTTAAGAAAGGGCGTCATATTCACGAAGAGAGAGAGGAAAGATTTCAGAATCTTATGAATGAATTGGAAGAAATTCTTGAAAGTTTGAAAATATCAAACGTTGAAAATCCATTAGCTGCGTAATTAGAATCAATTTCTTTAGGGTTATCTTCATATTCATTTAATCTTTACTAAAAAACTAGAACAAAATAAATATGCTCTTTTTCATGGAAGATCCTCAAAATTTTCAAGAAATCTTGGTGAGTTTGGTTTTTGAAAAGATTGTATCCATATTATTGCTTTACTTTCATTATGTTTTTTTCGCGTTTCAGATAATTTTCTATCTAAAAATAGGCAAAAATATTTTTATATTTTATTTTAGTTTAAAAAGGATAAAAATATTTATTTATTACAAATTATATTTCATATTTAAATTATTTTTCTACTTAAAAAATATATTTTTTGGTATTTTGCATTCAAAGTAATTTAACTCCTTTTTCAATATCCACCTGCTTTCATCAACAAAAGGTTTCTCTCCAGTAAGGGTGTCTTTGAGTCTGAATTAAATGTCTTGTGCTTTTTTTAATGAGCCATTAATAACCAGGCTGTCTTCGTTCTCAAGCCAAATATGGCTACACCAATGACATTTTCATCTTTCTTCGAATTTCCACTATTAACCACTCAAGTTCCATTTAGGGTTATTGTTTTGTTTACTTTAGTGAAATAGTAACAAAAAAATAATAATGAGAAGTGATTGAACATGTTATGTGGCAATCTATAATTTATTCATGGATCAAGTTGGAAATGGCGAAACCCAACATTTTGGTAAGAAAATTTACTTTTGCTTGGTCTGGTTGAGTGAAAACGTGGCTGACTCCTAGCTGAGTTTGGTGAGATTTGAAGACTTTTATTTGGAGGATGACTTGAATCTTGCAAAATGTTCAAGGCCATTTCGTGTCATTCACAATCTGCGTCGAAATATATTGAGAATTTTGGTTATTTCCTTGTTTTTCGAAATTTGAAGTTCGGGCGAGAAAGTCGCATTTAGACTATCTGTGAAATGTAATCACTGACCTTTATATGCCCTGGACCAAGCTTCTCAATCCCAGCCAAGCAAAATCTTTGATCGGAGTTTTTTGAAAATTGGTACCCTAATGGCGGTACTACTCGATAGCGGTGTAAATGCATCGAGAGCGCTAGGTCTACTTTTCTTCGAATTCTTTTGATGATGTAGCGGCGTTAGACGTTAATTTTTAACATCGCAATGGCTTCTCCTCGGGTACCAATTCCAAAAAAACTCGAATCAAAGATGGCAGATATTGCTTGGTCTCCAGGGTTATATAACGGTCAGTGAATGTAATCGAATATTTCATTTTGGGAGGGGTTCATGGACTTACAGGCGATATTCTGAGCCTTGATGGACCATCTATAAACGTTTAGATTCTCAGATCTTAAGTTCGTAAGTCTTAAGTGTAGCGTTAAAAATCAGAGTTAAAACTCTACCCTTCCAACCTAAGTTAGAGCGTTTCCAAATCGCTTATCGCTATAAGATTTCTTGAGGATTTCCCTTTTTTCTGATAATATTAAAACCTAATTGATTGCAGTATTTTAAAAGGCCAATACAGTCGGTGGAGAAGCTGAAATGTGATTTGCATCTTTTGAATGCTACAATCAGGTCTGTAATATTTTGGCAGTAAGCCTCAAAAACAACCCCTCAGCTATGTTTTTAATTCTCTAAGGGTTTGACTTCAAAAAACATGAAAATCACTGTTTACTGCCAAATATTACAGAACTGATTGTAGATAAGACGCGGTAACATGGTTCATATACCTAGTGTCACCAAAAACTTTCAATTGTTAAAGTAACTTTGAAGGGAAGTCCTTCTCATTATTTTACATCAAGAGAAAAAAAAGGTTTTCCATTGAATTACATGTATACAGTGGACTTTGGTTCTTGGGAAGCATTTGGACGCAGTAATTGCATCACTATGACTTGAGAATCCAAATGTGAACACAACGTTGAAACGTGTTGCCATCGACATACCTTGTCTGATGTTACCATGAAATGTGTGTCGTGGAATATCATTGCCTTTCATCATCCCGATGGTCCGACGCATTCGAGACTCTGACATCCACTAATCTCATCCAAAGATAATCGAGAGATAGTGTCTTCAAATATAGTTTACCTATCATAAAGATGACGGAGACAACAACCTAAATGAAGAAAAGATTCAAAACATGTCAAGTTTAACCCAATCTTTAATTTGATGTTGTGGATGATAACTGGATTTGTCTTCAAAGGTAAGAATCCAAAATTCGGGTGTTTTACTATCAGTTTTCTCTTTATATAGAATGTGTAGCCTGGATGTGAATCTATTGTCCAACTGACTAGGATTTTCTTTAAGTTTATTCACTTCGAGGCCAAGCAAAACCAAACATAATTTCTGAGTCCTGACTTTGCTCAGGGTCAGGGGGTTTCAAATTATGAATACTAGACAACATCATAAAATGACGTCACAGTATCTCTCTAAATATTAAAATATTTGACGTCAATTATTTGTCGTTCAAAATAATCTCTCATTTTGAAATCGACTAGTGGTCTAGTCGATTGTCCTGTCAGTAGAATAGTATTTAATAGTAATAATTTTGCAATTTCTTTGAAAATGGAATGGTCTGATCAAGTTCAACGTTTTCAGTGCCATTCATTGAATAAAAATTCATTTTCTTCATCTGTTTGGATTCTGTACGAAGATGCAGGAAGAAGATATTCAAGAAGGTCAGCTTTTGGACATTGTGTCTTTATTGCTGACCAAGTCTTCAAAAATACTTCCAACCAACAACGTCATGTCTTTGGAGGTGACACAACACGTGGATCAACGAGTTCCTTCAAAGCATTGGCAAACAAGAACAAATTTGGGTTTATTTCTGATGAATCTTCCGTTTCCTTCAGGAACCGCTCATTGATTACAGCTGCATGCGGGGAAAGCATCGTTCCATCATTGCCACTACACGAAAGGCGATACAGTCAACCTTCAGACGGAATTGATGAGTTGACTTCCGCCTTTCAACGTCTTTCAGTAAACGGCTCCCCGCCCATTGATCCGCCCACAGCACCCATCGTGCAAACAGCAGCACCCATTGATCCGCCCACAGCACCCATCGTGCAAGCAGCAGCACCCATTGAGCCGCCCGCAGCACTTATCGCGCAATCCACAACACCAGTTGAAAATTCATTAACAGCTAATGAGATAACCACAGCATTCTCTTCAACTATAAGCGACCACACTACCACAATCACCACCGGACACGCTTTACCCGACTTCGAATCCACCGACCTCATTGATGCTCTTGAACAGGAATCAGCTGAAGCGATGGGCGGCACCCACGGTGGCGGTCAACCTCTAGTGGCGGGTGCAATCACAAATGGGTTCTCCTCTAATGAGGAGTACTATCAATTTCTTCAGCTCATGCTGACTGCTGTCAATCAGGTGAGACATCCATTACAACAGTTGAAATTTCCTTTAAAAGTCCTCTGGATTCAACCTGGAAAACGTGCAGCGTTTTTGACATTCCGTGTTTTTTTATATTTAGATACCGGCAGGTGCTCAAAATTGAGGGAAACTCAATTATAAATCTTTTTCGACAAAATACTCCCGAAAATATCTTTTTTAACCCGATTCTTTTCCCATATTTTCTCTTGTAGGGTATTGAATTTAATCCTGTTTAAAATGATTCATTTTTCAGCTGCAACAAGAACTCTTGATGGAAGAGCGTGCTGAACAGGCTGCAAGAGACGCACGGGCCGCACGGGCTCTTCGTGATCTTGCTGCGAACGAAAACC
Source organism: Clytia hemisphaerica (assembly GCF_902728285.1). Classification (NCBI taxonomy): domain Eukaryota; kingdom Metazoa; phylum Cnidaria; class Hydrozoa; order Leptothecata; family Clytiidae; genus Clytia; species Clytia hemisphaerica. The sequence continues at coordinate 217,955 of NW_027104290.1, read as the reverse complement.
GCGCTCAACCCATTCGACACGCTCGACGAAGAAGACGTCGCGAAGAAATGGAGGGCCTCGAGAATGATCCTAACGCCGCTAAACGGCGCCGAAGACTTTAAGTCTTTAAACAAAAAGCTTCGGCGACGCTCTTACGCACTCCCTCCACCTTTCAATCCAACAATCTATTTTCTTAACAAACCCAACGTACATCCATCGTCCACTTCCCAATGCAAACATCCTCTTCTTGACGCTAATTAATAAGTAACCGAAGAAGAAAAAAAAAATCCAATTCCATACCGAACGAACGAAATTCCAGGAAAACAACTGCTGACTTCAATAAACCAACTTGAATCACGTGACTTCTTCATACGCCGTTCTGGTCAAATCAAAACCTTCCCATCGAAGCTAAAATATATCAAAGCTAAAATATATCATATATCATAATATATCAAATATATGGTGTTTTTCCATTTCATCATGCATATGAATATTCTTAATTTTTTGGGAAAAATCGTCCTATACTATTCTTACGGTATTCTTAGGATAGGGTCCATCTGAAGCATAAAGTACCATTTTTGTGAAAGTTTCGAGCCTTACTTGGAAATAATCGGCAATATATATTATATATACAGTTAAAAGGCTCTAAAATTGGCATTCTTAGGTTCTGTTGCCAAATTCTTATAAAGTGTATTCTTATAAATGAAAAAGCGTGTATATTTAGGGTCAAATTTTTGACAAAATAGCTAAATGATGTGTGGTAAACCCGGGGGGGGGGGTTACTTGGCCAAAAAGGGGTACGGGGATGTGACGCTGGTCATGGTACCTTTTTTACATCAACGAGTCCCACGTACGGTCGCAAGAATCAACTTTTTGGAGGAATTTAGATGGAAAAAAATCTAGCAAAATTTTTCGAGTCTCAGCGTCCCATTCAAATTTTAGCAAGATTTTTCGAGTCTCAGCACCACATCCCTGTCGACAAGGGTAGTGCGTCCCCCCCCCAGGTTCTAAACATATACAACGTCAATGGTATTTAAATTCCCTGAAATGCTTATAAAAAAAGATTTCCCTCCTTACATGTTTTTTTATAAGAACAAACTATAAAAGAACATAAGGCTTCCATGGCCAAAATGTTAAGAACAAGTTAAGAATATTTTAAGGCTTCGCGGACTCTAAAACACCCAATTTCTTAAGAAATTGGACAAAAATCCTCAAAGAATGGTGAAAATAAGACATGTTAAGAACATTTTAAGGCTTCGCGGACTCTAAAACACTCAATTTCTTAAGAAAATGGACAAAAATCCTCAAAGAATGGCGAAAATAAGACATGTTAAGAACATTTTTAGAATACAACTCAAAAAGTTAAGAACATCCGAAGGCTTCAAAAGTTTCGGATGTTCTTATAACAAGAATTTGTGTACAACAATTTAAACTCTCAAAATATTCGAATGGTCATAAGAATGAAATCAATTTCAAATCACGCCATTGGCCTGCATTGGCTGAAATCGACATATCTCTTTTGTCTACAGCGTCGAATCCTTCCCTTGGGAGAACCTTTTACGCTTCATTGATTTTTAGAGAGAAAATGACAAAATAATTTGAAGCAACACGAGGCTTGTCGACATATCACTTAGAGAGAAGAGGGAGGCGTAGGAAAATATTTTCCTGATGCGCGCGATGCTTGAAGTCAATCTTTTTGATTTTTAGTACCGTATCACACAACATCTGAATAACATGAAATCTTATAAGGTATGTAAGTACGACTGACTTAATAATAATACTTTTTAGCTTTTTTATGCTTAAATCTTTCTTTGAAAATTCAGTAGAATATTATTTTTTGATTCTCAAAACTGATCTTATTTTTCCGATTTAGTTTAGTTCTGTCTATGACTATGGTCATTTTATAATTAAATCTCAGAAATTTTTAGGAGAGGGCCTCGACTTACAACTTTTTCTAAAGCAACTTTTCTCATTCATTTTCAGTGAACTGGCGTCAATCAAAGTCTATAAACATCTCGATTGTTTGCAAGAATCGTTGCTTCGTTCCGCTGCTAAGAAATAAGGAAGGTATATTTTCTTATTTTTTCTTAACACAAATTTTGGGCGTGATCGTGGGTCACGTGTAACATTTTAGAAGAATGATATCAACTTAGGATAATCTTATACCGAATGGTTACATTTTTTGTCGTGTTCTATGTTTAATTCTGAACCAGGTTATCTGGATGTGTGAGGTGTAGGGAGGGGGGTGTAGGAAATTATCTCTTGAGGAACCTGACGTGCAGACATTCTTTGAAATATTTGTGGACCTTGAGAATTTTGTAATTGACTTAAGCCAGCACTCAGTCTCAGTTTAGGTTTAGACTTGACTAGGGTGGGGTTAGATTAGCCAGAAAGAGGAAAAGAAAAACAAATTTTTGTTTATTTTTGCACTAATCCGTTTCGCCAAAACGAGGCTAAAACCTTTGGGCAGCCTGGAGACTTAAAAAATGGTCGGATTTGGCTGAAATTTGGCACACTCGTTCCTTGGGTGAATATCTGGGGTATTTTTTTCATTTTTTGAAAATATTTATTTTTGGGGCCTGGGGACGAGTTTTTCGCCAAAACGAGGCTAAAACCTTTGGGCAGCCTGGAGACTTAAAAAATGGCCGGATTTGGCTGAAATTTGGCACACTTGTTCCTTGGGTTAATATCTAGGGCGGGGGGGGGGGGCAGCTGGGCAAAAGGACCGACGGGTATGTGCGGGTCCTGAGGGTACCTTTTCCAATATGTTTAAAATGCACTGTAAGGGTCGGAAAAACTATAGATGCACTGTAAGGGTAGAAATTTTAGAAAATTCTTGAAAAATCTAGATATTTTGACCAAAAATGCTAGAATTTTGACCAATTTTTGCACGAAAGGGATCGAAAATTTGGGGGAAAATGCACTCTAAGGGTATGATTTTCACTGATTGCTGCACTGTAAGGGTGCAATTTTAAAAGCCAATTTTTGGCCCGCACATACCGTCAGTCTGCAAACCCAGTGCCCCCCCCCCCGGGATCTAGGGGTCTACAATTGGGCCTATGAATAATTTGAATCCACTGAAGTTTAGCCCAGTGCGTTGCGCACGTTCGACTATATAAAAATTATTTACTATTCGGGAAGTAACTTGGAAATCATTAATGTTTTTTTAAATTTGGAATATTCTAACAATTATTTTGACAAAGTAAGAATGATTTAGGAAATTACAACGTTGACAAATTTTTAATGTTTTTTCGATTTTTGGATATTTTGACAAATTTATTTCTTTAATTATCTTTAGAACTTTCGATTAATCTGGAATTTCGGGATATTTTGAAAGTGATATCTTTGGCCAATTTTGAGTAACTTGGCCAATTTTAAGTATCTTGGCCAATTTTGAGTATCTTGGCCAATCAGGCCAATTGGAAAATCAGGCCAAATTTTCAACCTCGGTGGGAAAATACCCTAGAATTTCAGCCCAACTTGGGAATTGGTTTTAATTTCTTTCCTCAATTGCGATCAAAAACAAATCGAAAAGAATTTTCCTGTGCCGTATATATTTTCTTGAAGTTATGCAACAGACCAGTGACATAGGTTACTTAACTAGACGTGCAAAATGTGATTTAGTACTCAGAGTTTAATGCGTCCTTAAGGACAAGAAAATTGTTACGTAAACTGCTCAGATTACTTTGATAAAACTTGTTATTAAAAGAATTTTTGAGTTTGAATGGAATGGAAACTCAATGGAGGATTAGACTACGATAAGAGACTAAACCGCCGCAAAAAAACATGTTTTCATTTCTATCTAAAGATAATTCAGTAATTCTCCTTTTCTATCGAGTGGGGATTGAGCCCACGACCTCTCGCTTGCCGGGCGATTGCTCTCCCAACTGCGCTATCGTTTCGTTGCTATTACACTAGTTTGAGAAAACTGGGAAGTACATTAGTGCAGGATCCGTTGATTCATTACCCATAAGTAATACGCACTTGATTTCACACAGTCTCCTTTTCTATTTTTTCAGGTTGTTTATGTTACAAGGCGGTACAAACAGAATCTTATCGAACGTAGACAAGTGATTCCAACCCTGGAGCACCTGTTCAACATTTAAACAACATAACTAACCCCATTGACCTACCAATCACATTCAAAGTAACCGAATGAACCGGATCTAACTTTCAAAATGTACAGTGAACATCATGCGAAAACATTCGATTTCTATCACCATAAAACAAAATATCCAACTTGCTTTCCTATTATAAGAATATTCAAGAAACTCACTATCCGGGATCCTTTGTTTCCCGACCCTGGTAAATACAAATTTGAATTCAATTTTTGAATCCGTTTTCTAATTTTCCTGATCTTCACACTTTGTCAACAATTCGAATGGCGTTTCCAACACTTTCCTAACGGCTTAGAAAATTTTCTAAAATGTGATTTTCTCAAAACCGAACCATAATCGAGACGTTAGTCTACTGTGCATTGCCTTCAGTTTCACAAGGACGAAGCACTAAACTAATAGCCTATCACTATCCAAACACACGATTTTTTTATCACACGGCAACTAAACTGAGGACTAAAGTGCTAAGGGCTTCGAACTCACGACTTCCAAACATCTAAGTGACAGAATATGGTATGATAGTTGGTTTTCTACTTATACTGTTCCTCTCTTAGATCATCCATATTGCTTGTACTGGTCAAAGATTGATCGACTTACTGGATAGCGAACAATATTGGAGGATTTCGGTAAAAAGCGCTGCTAGATGAAAGAAGTATTTATCGGAAGAACAGAGTGAAAGAATGGAAGATTCTTGTGGTGTCTGGTATACGTTATCTTAATTTTCGGTTTGAGAAATAATAGTTTTTTGTTCGGTGTTTGTATATATTTTGAAAGCTGGTAAGCAAGCAAGCAAGTAAACGTCTGTAAGGTTCTGAGATTCTTTTTACCATAAGTGTAAATATTTTTGCGGGTATTAAATTTTTGCGAATCGCGAAATTCTTTCTGAAAAAGTGTTCTATCGAATGTTTTGTCTCCTTTTCGAATAGTTTGCTTTATTTAACCACCAAGTAATCGGATATCTATGAATTTCTAAATTTTCGTCGTCGTTTTTGTTTTTCAAATATTAGTTCCGTTTTCAATTTTGAGTCGATGTTCTTTGTGATAGAGCTGTCATTTCTCGGGTAAGTTATGGCATGTCTTAAAATTACCATAATTTTTAGATCGTATTAGTCGACAGAAAATGACCAAACAAATGACTGAACATGAGGGGTACTATGATGTAGTTTCTAACCTGATGTGTAACCTAATTGTTTCTTCGCTCATTTTAAAAACCGCAAAAACTGATTATTACGTAATAATCGATGACGTCATCGAAACTCAAAATTGAATTTCTCAAAAATGGTTTATTCAATTGTCTTCAACCTTTCACCAAAGATGTATCTTACTAAAGTCGATCATTTAAAAAAAAAATTATTCGAAATTTTGATGGCGTCAGCAGAAAATAGGATTTTTCGTTTTTCACTGTTTTTAAAAAACTTTTATATATACTAAGTATATAATGGACACAAAAATTTCATCTGCAGTGACCGTACAGAAAAAAGGTTGCAAAAGACTCGGAAACTAAAAGAGCCGCTGCCGGGATCAAAAAGCTCACAAGCAAAAGGGCTGGAGTTTGGACTCAAAAGGACACAAGATCTTATTGTCCTAGTAATTTTATGAAATATGTAAGAAATATTATCTAATTTCTCTTCATATTCAAATTTACAGCGTGATGTCCGCATTTGATGTAGGCTTTCAACCGCAAAGCATGAGGCCAGGTTATGTTTTTGTTTGCCAAACAGAAGATCTAAGAATCCCGTCCCCGCTGGGATGATAGGATTTTTTCTCGAAGTTCCCCAAACGAGCTGCACATAAATACGTGAGTTAAAGTCTCCTCTTGCCCACATTTTGATTTATTTATATAAGTATATAAGTTTTTCATATCAGTTTTTTGGAAACCTGCAAATTTATAGACATTCGTCCATCTGGGATACAAATAAAGAAGGAATCCTTTATTGAATTTAAATCAAAAGAACTAATCGCCTCCTGGAAAGACACAATCGAGTCGTCGGAACGTCAACTTCTCGACACACTGTTACTTGGTATTGCTGAGAAGATGATCGATTTTGAGATTGAATTTTGGAAGACACTTGAACAGTTGGAAAAAGATACGGATGATATGGATGAACTTATTGATTGGTGGGTGAAATTGATGAAGTTTTTGGAGAAAGAAGAAAAACGGATTGTGTATAGAAAGCGAAGAAAATTGAGAAAACTGGTGGCTGGAGATGTTGAAAAAGGAAGTCATGGAATGAAAAGGTTTGATGAACATTTGAATGAATTTTCTTTTAAAAAGGACTTAAATGAACACATTAAAGGTATTTATCCTGATTTTGAAAATTTATTTAATTTATTGTCTCTTGATGAGACGGTTTTAGGGGGTTCTCAAGGGAGGGATTCTACGGAGAGTTCTCAAGGGATTGCGTCATCTGGGGACAAAGGGGATACGTCTAGTAATGAGGATTCTCAAGGGAGGGATTCTACTGTTATTTCTGATTCACGCTTGAACAAAACTAATCTGAATCAAAAAACTGCAGTAGAATTAGAATTAGGGGAGGGAAAGGGGACACGCCTTGAAGGTGTTTTTATATCTGACAATATTCTAAATCTTTCTAAGAGAGAACTGAATGATGCTGAGATTTCTTTATTGTCCAAGGGATTGAAGTTTGTACCTACCCCATCCTTTTCTGATAGAGCAGCCATTAAGACCGATTTGGAGCGTTTTGGGAGGAGGCTGCGTCTAGCTTGGCATTTTCGGGATGAAGGACCCTTTATTCATAATCCTTTTAAGAAAAAGAGCAACTTCAATCCCAAGGGCAAAGATGCTGCCATTGAAATTTATTTAAGTAGATTAGAAGAGGAAATTCTCAACATCAATACAAAAATAAAACATCATAATGTGACAAGGGAGGAGAGAAAAGCGATTGCTAGCTTGAGAAATGACAATTCTATTATTATAAAAGGGGCTGACAAAGGTTCGGGGATAGTGATCTGGGATAGGGAAGATTATCTTAAAGAGGCCGAGTCTCAGCTTAGTGACGAAAACGTCTATGAGAGACTCGAGGATGATGCTGTCGGTCCTCTTGTTCAGACAATAAAATCCTGTCTAAACAAGATCAATGATAGAGGTGACATTTCTCATGAGACACTGGACTATTTTCTTGTCAACAATCCCAAGTTAGGTCGCTTTTATTTATTACCTAAAATTCACAAGCGGCTCTATAACGTTCCAGGTCGACCAGTGATTTCTAATTCTTCGTTTTACACGGAGAACATTTCGGCTTTTTTAGATTTTCATCTTCAACCACTGGCTCAAAAGGTTAAGTCATTTATAAAAGACACTAATGACTTTTTGAGGAAACTTTCTTCTCTTTCTTCATTGCCACAAGATGTTTTATTATGCACAGTAGACGTAGTTGGCCTATATCCTAACATTCCTCATGATGAAGGACTGCAGGCATTAAAACTCGCTCTGGATGAACGAGAAGACAAAAATATTTCGACTGAAAGTCTTCTCGATTTGGCTGATTGTGTGCTCAAAAATAATGTTTTCGAGCACAATGGTAAAATTTACAAACAGAAGCGAGGAACAGCGATTGGGACAAAAATGGCCCCTTCGTATGCTATTCTATTTATGGACATGTTGGAAAAACGTTTATTGGACAATTTCCCTCTTAAGCCTTTAGTCTGGTGGAGATACATCGACGATGTCTTTTTGCTTTGGGAACACGGGGAAGAGTCTTTAAACGAATTTCTGACATATCTGAATGCCGAGCATCCTTCTATCAAATTTACGGCAGACTTTTCCGACTCAGAAATCAATTTCTTGGATGTTAAGGTCAGTCGTAAAGGGGATAAGTTAGAGACCGACCTCTATGTAAAACCAACTGACACGCACCAATATCTTGATGCAACATCTTGCCATCCGGATCATTGTAAGACGTCTATACCATATAGTCAAACATTAAGGCTAAACCGTATCTGTTCGAAGCCCGAGTTGTTTGACAAAAGATGCGATGATTTGGAAAAGTGGCTACTCAAGCGAGGATATTGCCAGAGATTGGTGCGCAAGAAGGTGATACAGGGTCGGAAGTTCGATAGAAAGGATCTGTTACAGCAGGAAAAGAGTGTAAAGAAATATAAGCTCACTCTTATGATAACTTACCATCCTGCGTTCCGGAACCTTTATAGGATTGTAAGGAAGGCACACTCTATTTTAGCTTTTGATAAAGTACACCAAAAGGTTTTCCAAGACGTGCCGTTAGTGGGCTTTCGCAAGGGGAAAAGTCTTAAAGATATGTTGGTTCGCGCGAAAGTCCCTACCTTGGGGGATGATAACAAAGGCCAGAGTGAACCATGTCTTGGAAAACGCTGTGGTGTTTGTCCTTCAGTTAAGAATACATCAGAGTTTGCTTCTAGGAATGGAAAGATATACAACATTCGTGGGTTATCTATGAACTGTAGCTCATCCAATGTTGTATACCTTCTTAGATGCAAAACCTGCGGTATTCAGTATGTCGGTAGTTGCACGACTCCTTTTAGAACTAGGTTCAGTAATTATAAATCGTGTAACAAATATCACAAGGACAAAACTGTGCCACAACAAGAACTTCACGAACATTTTGACCTACCTGGTCATTCCGGTTTTGCAGATTTTGAATACACTCTTATTGACCAGGGAAATAGCCTTGAAGATGTCAGGAAGAGAGAACGTTTTTGGCAATATAAACTTAATACGTTCCTTCCTCACGGGTTGAACGATCGTGAAGTTGTTGTTCCGGATTAGGCCATTTTTTGAACTCCTCAGTTTTCTGGGGATAACTGATGCTAGTATTGAGCTTATACTGCGGTCATTTGGTTATGACCGGTCGTTTTTGGGAGAACGCCCTTCTTTGGACTGCTTGGTATGACCTACGGGCATGCCTACAGCACAGTTGTGTGCTCTACTAGTATCAGGTGTTCCCATGTTTTGTTCCGTAATTTCTTTTTGTTTTGCTTTTTGTCCTGAATAAACCAGAAGGGGACACGAGCATTTAATTTTCCGTTTTAATTTCCACTGCGTTTACTGTGCTAATTCGAAACCTTTTTTGTTAAATTTTTAGTTTTATTGTTTTCGACGATTATTCCCCACGGGGTTGTTTTCATCAATTTTATTGTACTGTTTTAACGTTGTAAATATTATCGCTACGCACCTATTTTTATTAAATCTTTTTAACATTTTCTTTGTTTTATTCCCTATAGAATTTTTTCCTTTGTTCATTAGAATTTTTTATTTCTCGCCTTTTTTACGCATCACTGATTTTTGTAGCATTTAAAAATGTGTTAACGCTTGTGCAGTATTATACCTGATGAAGTTCTGAAAATAGAACGAAATATCGTAAAAAACAAACTGTGTTGATTTTACTTTTTTGTTCACTTAAGTATATAAGTATTTATACCACCTTGCCATATTAGATTTTCCTAGCAAGGCATTGTGTCTCAAAAGGTACCTGATATCCCCATGTCTAGTTGGAATCGGAAGGGAGTAGGTGTTTTGTGACAGAAATTTCCAGGGAATTTCAAAGCCCACAAGGTTCTGAATGTAGTTTCTGGCTTCCAGTGTCCTCTGTAAAGTCTGCTGGTCAGAATTGACCAACTTCCTTATGGAGGACACTGATTACGTTTTGGGTGATAATTTTGGAATGACCTCTTTTAATAGTGATAGAATAAGTTCAAAATGTTTTGGTTTTTTTGAAAAAATATTTTTTGGCCTGTTGTTGCTGAAAAGGTGTTTCCATTCATCCTTTAAGCCATAGATCTGGTCAGCCAGCCAATAGGTGGCCAAGAAAGTCCAAAGAGGGGCTTTGTCCGCTCCAATCTTCAGGATGTCGCTAATCTGGAGGGACGCGCATTGATGTGACAGCGAAAGCAAAGATAAGCCGCCCATCTCAAGGGGTAGAAAAATGGCTTGTCTGCTGACTAATTCTTTCTTTGGCTTCCAAATGTATGGAAACACCAATTTCATGAGAAGCGTTTTGTGCCTCTCTTCCCACGTGCCAGGCCTTGGATAGAACCAAAGTGTTTATGATCTGGACTTTGCCGCGCAGAGAGATATTGCGATCTGCTAGGGAACCCATCCGTTTTTCAGCCTTCTCCAAAACTCTGTCCCAGTTTAGTTCGGCTGATCTGGTTAGATTTGATGTGAAAATGATTCCGAGAAATATGGTACCGGGTCGGTTCCACTTAATTGGGATGTCCGGGCAAAGGTGTTTTCCCAATGGGTGGTTGGTGGCAATACCACGAGTCTTAGTTGGACAAAGTCGCGCGCAGGATCTGGATTCATATTTTTTCAAAAGCTCGAAAAGTGGGTAAATTGAGTCCGTGTCTCGAATGATTGGGTTCGTGTCATCGACATACTGGACTCATTTAGCCACCTTTCTAGAACCGGATACGTCAGCACCCACAATGGTACTATCATTCTGAATTGCCAGCCCAATGGTCTCGGCGACTAGGGCGTATAAGAACTTCGACAAAGGACACCCCTGACGAACCCCCCTTTTGATAGGAATGGGATCCGTCATATGGCCATTGACATTGACCATAGATATTGGATTGGAATACAGAGGTCTTACTGCTTTGATGAATGTTTTTGGAATGCCAAGTCGTGTTAGAACCTGAAACATGAAATCCCAATCCACACGGTCGAAGGCTTTTTCCTGATCCAGAGATATGATGTATAATGGGGTTCCTTTGTGATTTGCATAAGCTATCAACTCGCGCACAAGCAAAGTGTGGTCCTGTATGTGTCTTCCAGGGACAGCACACACCTGTTCTTCTGAGACAAGGTCAGTCATTACAGTCTTGAGGCGGTTGCTGAGTATTTTAGAATAAATCTTGGCATCACAACATTGGAGTGAAACTGGTCTTCAGTTTGGTGAGTAAGTGAGTTTTTGGTAGTAGGGAAATTACTGCCATCTGTTGTGAGTCAGACATACGAGAGAAAGCGGTGATGAAATTGAAAATTTCCACCAGGACCGGTGGTCTCCTCAAAAAGTTTTATAGAAATCGTATGGACTGATTTTGGACTGGTCCTGGGTGACTTCATTTTCAATCATTAGCGCATCCAGGCGTTTTTCGTCCGCGCGTTTTTTTTCAACCGCGTAGAAGTAGGAGTTTGGTTGTTCGAACTGTTCGGCCAGTTGTTGGCCGCTTCTAGCCCGCGCTCCCCGCGCGTTCTCGAGTTGGAGTATTTTAAGCTCAGAGAGTAAGTCCACTATCTGGGCATTAACGTCCTCTTTCCCGGGTTTCAAAATCAGGCCATCGAGTTTATTCTGTAGTGCTTTCTTGGCGTCGGACATTCTCAATTTTCTTTCTTTGGAGGCCCTTATGGATTCATCCTTAATTGCCTCCTTGGGAATATACCACCATACAGAAATATTCTCCGAAGGTTGGGCCAGTGAAAATTGTATGACTCCACTGACGAGTTCCTTGTAGGAGCTTGAGTCTAGAAGGGAGGTGTTCAGTTTCCAAAAACCTTCTCCCCTCTGATGTTCAAAAGTAGTTTTGAATTTAAGAAAAATAGGTGAATGATCTTGAGGTTTATTAATAGTCTTAAGTTCCAGAGGATGAATGAATGATCTTGAGGTTTATTAATAGTGTTAAGTTCCAGAGGATGAATGAATGATCTTGAGGTTTATTAATAGTGTTAAGTTCCACAGGATGAATGAATGATCTTGAGGTTTATTAATAGTGTTAAGTTCCACAGGATGAATGAATGATCTTGAGGTTTATTAATAGTGTTAAGTTCCACAGGATGAATGAATGATCTTGAGGTTTATTAATAGTGTTAAGTTATGATGATGATCTTGAGTTTATAATAGTTAAGTTCCCGGGATGATGAATGATCTTGAGGTTTATTAATAGTGTTAAGTTGCACAGGATGAATGAATGATCTTGTGGTTTATTAATAGTGTTAAGTTGCACAGGATGAATGATCTTGAGGTTCTTAAGTGTTGAATGAATGATCTTGAGGTTTGTTAATAGTGTTAAGTGCCACAGGATGAATGAATTGATCTTGAGGAGGTTTATGTTGATTTAGGTTGTTAAGTTCCACAGATGAATGAATGATCTTGAGGTTGATTAATAGTGTTGAGATCTGAATGATCTGAGGTGTTATTAATAGTGTTAAGTTCCAAGGAGTTGAATGAATGATCTTGAGGTTTATTAATAGTGTAAGTCCCCGGGATGATGAATGAATATTGAGGTTATTAATAGTGTTAAGTGCACGGGATGAATGAATGATCTTGAGGTTTATTAATAGTGTTAAGTTGCACAGGATGAATGAATGATCTTGAGGTTTATTAATAGTGTTAAGTTCCAGATGATGAATGATCTTGAGGTTATTAATAGTGTTAAAGGTTCCAGGATGAATGAATGATCTTGAGGTTTTATTAATAGTGTTAATGTTAATGAATGAATGATCTTGATGGTTTATAATAGTTGTGCACAGGATAATGAATGATCCGAATGAGAGGATTGAATGAATGATCTTGAGGTTTATTAATAGTGTTAAGTTTCCACAGGATGAATATGATCTTGAGGTTTATTAATAGTGTTAAGTTCCAGAGGATGAATGAATGATCTTGAGGTTTATTAATAGTGTTAAGTTCCAAAGGATGAATGGCCCCACGGGTGCTGACGTAAAAACGTTCCAACCTACTCCTGGTAGTGCCTTTTGAGTTTCTCCAGGTGTACTCGTTCCTTTTCTTTCCCACAGTTAAAAACTGATCCTGGAGGTCAAAGGAACGTGTAATCTCTTGAAACTCTTCCCTCCCCCTGGTGAACTGGGGTAGGGTCACATCCCCTCCCACTCTGTCACGAAAGAGGTCTTCCACAAAGTTATAATCTCCCCCTAAAATCAAGGGGTCGTTCCCACAAAAGATGGTTAAGCGGGATCTTAGATTCTCGAAGAAGTCCACCCTTTTCATGGGATTATCAGGTGCATATATACAGGTTAGATTGAGTTTAATACACCCCTGAAGGGAAAGTTTTAAAAACACGTATCTACCCTGTGCATCTCGTTCTTGAGAAAGAATTTTTTGGTTAATTTTGGGACCCAGCAAAATTGCACATCCACGTGAGAAAATAGTCCCATCTGACCAAAAGGATTTCTCTTTAGGCCACCGGTTTTCCCACTTGTCTGTGCCAACATGATGGGTTTCTTGAAGAAAAATGAAGTCTGCCTGACACCTCACTAGCTCAGCAAATTGAACCACTCTCCTGTGGGCATCACGCATACCGTTTATGTTATATGATAAAATAGAAAATTTTTTTGAGATACAAACATTTTTTTCAATCATTTTTAATTTGGAATATACAAAAGATTTGGATATTTGGTGTATAATTGGTAAAGACTATCATCGCATTGCCCACCTTGGTTTAAGCTGACTTTGAGGGATTTGTTTATGGCTTCGATATCCGTATTCTGGTCGTTGTAAGGGATTTTGGTCACACAGGCATTCGTGATCAAAGCTTCCGCTAATTCCGCGGGGGCTTTTTGAAGAGTTGTGACGAAGGCATGGAAACTTGATACAGATCATTTTTGCAACGTTCTGAATATATATTGGTGCAACGAAGCCACACATCAAGGATGTGATGGACCCTATTTTGACAAGTTTCCCATTTACTACTCTGGGGACCAGTGTCGGGTAGGTTTCCGTATTCTTGTGTTTTTCCCTCAATTCTTGCCATAGCTTGTTGAATTCAAATTTCGTCAAAGGGACGTTTGGGAGCCGATTTGGGGTCACCCGGTTAAGCATTTCCCTTTTGTCAGCATTTAGTTTCCCCCCGGTGCTCACAGATGCCTTGGCCAGTTCTTCAGCTTTTTTGCTTCGAATGACTTTGGGAGGGGATCTTACCGCTGTTCCGGAGGATGGTTTAAAAGTGACGGACCCCAGATGGTTTTCCTTTCTCCACAAGTTGGGTTTCAACCTCCTAAGTTTTTCAACGTCTTTTTGAATTTTTGTTTTCTCGAAGGTCCAATTTTTAAAGTGTTCCTTTGACTTATAATTTTCAGGGTTTCCTTGTCTAACCCGTTTTATGTCAGCCTTTTTTGTTTTATTCCTATTTTGGATCTTCCTCATGAAAATTGTGGTTTGTTCTTCTCCCAAGGATTTCAAGTCGAGTGTTAGTTCAAAGTGCGAAAAAGATGGGGTTGGACTGTGTGTGGAACTAGGTGTTGAGTGAGCATCGGGTTTTGAACTAGTGCTTGAGAACAGTGGCGTGGTGGTAGGGGGGCCAGGCCCCCCCAGCGGATCCATTTTGAGAGGGGGCGCCCAAAAATAAGCGACGCCAAGAAGGATTTTTCAGGCGCCCATATCGAAAGATTGACAAATGAAAAAATAAAAATGGCGCCCCTCATCACCTCAAAAACTCAAAATTTTTATGGCTCGCTTCGCTCGCATACTCCCTTTTTAGTGTTCATAATGAGCGTATAGAGAGGGGCGCCAAAAACAAAAAATCTTTAAAAATGCGCCATATTTGCCTTCGCCACCCCAGAGAAATTTTCCCACCACGCCACTGCCTGAGAATTCCTTGATTTCGTCAAAATTACCGTCTTCACCGGGTGGTGTTGACTGGGTGTCCTCATATTGCTCAATTTTGTCAGAGTTTTCCCCCTCATCTAACTGAAGTTTCCCAGAGTCAGCTTCTGAGAAGGTATCGTCAGAGATAATTGTGTCCCCTTCACTTTCGTATTTTTGAGAGAGTGTTCGAGTTGGGCTTTCCTCATTGTAGTCAAGTTCCACGTCTCCCTCCTCTTCCCTCTGGTCAATTTCCTCTAGTGGTTGTTGTTCCAAGGGAGTTTCGGGGATCACCGGGGTTGCCATGTTTTCGAGATTTGGTTCCACTAAGTTAACTTCCGAATTAGACTCGGAGGGGGGGTCTTCCCTTCAAGGGCAGACTCGGCCTCCTGGACACCCTCCCCCTGCCCAGGTGGGTCATCCTGTTTTAGCGATTCCGTTTTCCCTCTTTTGGAGATCGTCTCCTGGTCATCTGAAAAGTTTCTTCTTAGGCGGATAAGGCCTTTCCCTTCCTCCTTTCTAACTTCCCGGTTTTGGGGGATGGTTTGTTCAATGATTTTTGTGAAGTCAATTTTTGCCTCACCGGAGGGTGAGACATGTTGATCTTCGGTTCCGGTGTCCATTTTGACTTCCGGGTCACTCGTTCTCATAGGTGAAGCGTAGATTTTGCTTTTCCTATCCTTGATTCGGTGTTTTCCGGTTTTTTTGGAAGATTCCATCTTTGATTCGGTGTATTTAGGTTTTTGAATTTTTTCTTTAATGTTAATTCTTGGTAAAGTCTCTTGTTGTTCGAGAAATTGTTGCGGTATAATTCCTACTCTTTCGAAATTTGTCAAATTCCAAAGGTGGCAAAAGTTATTGTATTCTCGATAATTAAGTTTTCTGATTTTCTTGAAAACTTTGGTGTTGCAATGGAGAGAGTCTTCCCCTGACAACATAACAGCGATATCATTTTCAGAGTTTCTAGTGAAGGCTTCATGATGTTCTCTATCTCTTACACTTTTAAGTCTCTCTTTTTCTCTTTTTGTAAATTTGATCATGACAAAATTCTCTTCAAAAGTTCTGTTCTGTTCTGTTTTGTTCCTTTTTAGTTTCGTTTTTAGGTTTTGGTTTGGTGTTTTGTTCAGATTTCTCTTCGTCTACTACAATAGCATCGTCTTTACAGTTTTTAATTGTAATTTGTTGTACTATTTTCCCATCTTCATCTTTGCCAAAGTTGAACTCTCTTTCTGTGCTGGGCATGACTGCTTCTTCGTGCCCAGGCTGGGTTCGAGATGACCTAGAGACCTCCTCCACCCCTTCGGTCAGACCCATCCCCGAGCCGTCACAAAAAATAAATTCTCTTGGATCATTGTACATGAGCTTTATAGTGTGGTCATCTATGCACAGAAATTTCGGGGGAACTTTTCCATTGGTTACCATGAATCTAGCCACGATATTGGGTCCGAAAGATTCGTGCATTCCTGATGAAAGACGCTTTCTATAAATTGTTCTTACAATTCCAAATTTTTGGCAATAGTTTAGAAGATCTGTTGCTTGGCACTTGTAGAAAGGTGGGTGTCCATGATGATCCAGCCGTGTTTTTCGGCTGGAGCCTCAATTTTTCCCAACCATTATCTTGTTTGTTCCTGTACCGTAACCCCTTCTGTAGTAGTTTGTCAAAGCTCTTTTTATCCGGAATGTAGATTGTGATTCGTTTTGAATTTGAGACATGTATGGATAATATGTCTTCATTTCCAATGAATCGTATGATGTCCTCAAAAACCAGGGCCTCATATGTGGTGTCTGTAGGGCATATGTGTCTACTTGGAAACACGCCTTCCAGTACCCATGTCTTTTCCTTGGCTCTATTGGTTTTTATTCGGTCAAAAGTGAGATTTGTCGTAGCTTTTGAATACGAAGTCGAAACTGTCATACCGTTTTGGGTTGATTTTCACTTGTGGTGAAGTTGTTTTGCGTTGTAATGATGTACTTCCTCTCCTGAGGTGCCAATGCTTCTTGGAACTAGATTCCGTGTCTCGGCTACCCTGGCAGTCTCTTAGGTTATAATTAACTATAACCGCTGCTTTTTGGCAGTCTCTTTGCCCTGGCTAAGATATCTTGATCTTAGCCATTAGGCCGAGAAGCGAGTATTTATTCAATAGTTTTTGCTATATACAAGTTTGCCTAACGCTAAATCTGTAGAGTCTGGCCCTTCGTGACATAGAAAAAACAGAAATGCATCAAACTGAAAAGTAGTTTAAAAATTTTCCAAGTCTCTCGGCCAACTTTTCAAACTTTTCGATTATGCGTCTTTCTTTCTAAATCTTTTCTTTTCTAGATTGTGCTTGATCAACACTTTCTAACCTTTGGTCAGATGACGGGTGACTCTAGAGTAGCAGGGCAAGCTTACTCATGGCCACACCTGATGCCAGACTATCCGCACTCCATTTATTTCTCAACTTTCTTTAAATTCACTTACCGGTTTTCTCTCCGCTAAATTTGTAGATTTATATTTATTGTTTGTTTATTGTAAGATTGTTTATTTGTGGGTTGTTACTTTTTGGTTCTTTGTTTTTATTTTGTTATTGTTGTTGGTTTTAAGGTTTGTCGCTGTTTTGTTTTGTTGGTTTTCAACTTTTGTCCTTGTCGCGTTAAGTTGGTGAAAATGATTTCTCGCTCAGTCTGAATGTTTTTGATTTTTAGTTTGACACGCGTTTTCTGAATTTTGATTAGCTTTTTCAGATAAAAAGAGAATACTCCAGAGCTAGGATAAAAAAGGATCACAAGCATACTTGGTTTTCTGCTCAGAAAGAAAGACATACCTCCGCACATTCCTACAGATCTTAGTAAATAGAAAAAGACAGGAGTCTTGCTTGTTTTCGTACAAAAAAAGACAGCGCGATGACCTCCAATTGTTGAAATGCCATATGATATTTCGAATTCTGAAATTCATTAAAACATCATATTTTCATGATATTTCCAAAGTTTGTGTTTTGAAAAAGATATAAGTTCTATGACGACCAGGCACAGCACACACTTGATCCGGAGACACGATGTCTTCCATCACAGCTTTAAGGCGGTTTGCTAAATTTTTTGAATAGATTTTGGCGTCACAACATTGAAGAGAGAGGGGCCTCCAGTTGGTCAAAGTACAATAAATTAAAAAATATCTAGGCGTCGAGAGTTTATGATGTATTACTTCCTTCATGAAATAGTCTGCGTTGAATTGTCAATCAGTCTTTAAAGGGACATAACAGTACTTGCGAAATTTGTAAACAAACTGTATGCAGCGGATACAAAATCAAAACAAATGTCACATGTCAAAATAAAAAATCAAACCAAATATGGATAATTTTGATCGTTCAATTGTTTTACAAGTTTGTTTTGGACACGTGATTTTAATTGTTCTTTTTAATGACACTTGGTTCGCGCAATGTTTACATTTTACTACTTTAATGTCCCTTTAATACCCAAGTTAAAGTTTCAGTGAAAGCAGAATACATGTTTTTTTATAAGCATTGCACTTATAAGCATATCTAGGCTCAGATATGGGGAAAAATCAAGCATATGGGAAGCATTGCTTGAGCCTACAAAAAATATTTTTTTCCTGATTTTTTTGGCTGGAATTTCACGGATTTTCAGTATTTCCCTAAATTAATGCTTTAGATTTAAGCATCCCCTCAAGCATTTTTCAGCCTTATTAAGCTTTCGACCTAAGCATCTCTGAGCCTGTTTTCGGATTTTTGTATGCTTAAATAAAAAAAAACATGTAATCTATAACCATTACAAGTTAGATTGTCTCTTTCGATCGTTTACCATAATTTGTTTTCCGTCAATCAATCGAAATAGCACGATACTCTTTCTCCGATGGCAGTCTTCTCAAAGTATTATCACGTTGTTATCATTTCAAATTTCGTTCAAGAACTTCAACGTATGGCAGCATATGTCCAGCATCCAGTTAACAGCAAGTTGGACATCTTTTGAATGCTGATTTTCCATCAAAATAAATCACATAAGTGCAAGAAGAATTTTCAACTAATATTCCAGGTCCTCACATATTGAAAGCACGGCTCCTCTGAAATGTTGTCCAATATATTCAATTTGATCTTTATCAGATTCTTCTTCATCACTTGAACTTTCTGATTCTGTTTCAATATCTGTGTCTGTATCAATATCTTCGTCATATTCATTATCAGTCACTTATTTGTCCACCATCAAGGATGGTGCAGATTTTTCTTCATCACTTGATTCTGATTCCCTCTGTCTGTCTGAATAAATTTCCTTGACACGTTCATCGCCATTTCTGTAAAAACCCACTCATTTTTCCTTCATCATGTGTTGACAAGTACTGTCAATGTACTTTCACTCTCAGTCAATGTTCACTCACTATCAGCAGTTAGATGACTGTGCTCAATGCTTTCCCTATTGTTGTAGAGTACATTTGATCATCAAACATTCTCTGTTAGGGTTTTTTCAGCAAGTGTTTTCTTTATTTCAGCTTCTGCGCCTCTATCTCTTGCATGTGTAAATGCCAGTGCTCTTTGGAAAGAAAAGGTACCTTCTGTGGGTACATTCGGGGACAATTCTTAACCGTTCAATTATTTGTGACCTTTTCTGTTGATATATATTTCGGGTACTTTTAAAGAGGTGTGGCCTATCCTTGTTCGACGTCGTTGTATTGGTTGAAGAAAAAAACGTCTGGACAGTCGCAGGTTGAAGTGAGGCCTCAAGAAGGATGTGTAACGTTCAGAGTTTTTCGGGCTAGTTTTAGGTGTTGACTGCTCGATTACCTGAGATTCGGTTTCTTTGGATGGTTGTCTGTGGGGGAATTGAGGAGAATTGTTGGATGTTCTGTGATTCGTCAGTAAGTTTTTGGATGTTCTGTGACTCGTCAGTGGTGGTGAATTGTTCGATGGGTTGCGACTCCTGGGAAGGACACGGTGGTGTTTCAATATCATTTGCTATGATTTTATTTGGGTCGATGTCTTCTCCTTCAGGCTCATCGATGTAATCATCACGTGTACGGTTTAGGTCATTGTCATCAACTTTAGACAACTCAGTGAAGAGAGGAAGACTTAGGACCTCACTCGACCCAGTACTTACCACACCTACTTGGCTTTCCTTGGTTTCGGAACGTCCTCTTTTTAATCGTGGTTTTCATCCAGCTCAGTTCTCAGTGCCTTGCTGAATAGCTTGGCTTCTTTACCTTTCTTCATTTCTTCGTCCATAGTAAAGTCTACAGTGTCCGAGTTTTCATTCGTTGTTGGTGTTGGGGTATCTGGTGGATTGAATGTAACGTTGGATGGTTTTTCCAAAACTTCTGATGTTGGTTTTTCTACATCCAATCCGTCATTTGTATTTTTGTCGTTGAATGTAATGTTGGATGGTTTTTCCAATACTTTTGATATTGGTTTTTCTACATCCAATCCGTCATTTGTGTTTTTGTCTTTGTTTTTCTTGTTTGCTTCTTTTTTGTCTTTTTCAGTATGCTTTTAGGTTATTCATGGATCAGCTCTTTTGAGTTTTTCGATATCTTGTTTTGTATGCTCGCATATAAATACTTTCTTTAGTGCAATTCCTTTTATATGTATTTGGTGTAGAGCCTCTCTCCTTTTTTTTTCGTTCTTCTAAATAGATATCCAGCCACTTTACCGTCACCCGTTCTTTCTACTTGCTGATCTTTCTGCTTTTCTACTGACGTTAGTTTCTTCGTTTTGGTAGTGGATGGTGGTATTGCATTTTTTTCCGAAACCCCACTCAACAATTTTTTTCGTGCAATTCCATGTTCATGAATTTTGTCTGAAGCCTCTCGTAGATCCTTGATTCTTGTTATGCCTAATGAAGGCAGTTCTAGTTGTTATTGAAAGTTCCCTTTTTTCCTTCCTATTTTCGTTAGACTGCCAGCCACTTTACCGTCATCCACTCTTTCATCTTGCTTATCTTTCTGCTTTTCCTTTGACTTTCGGTTCTGCGTTTCTGTAGTGGATGGCGGTATTGTCTTTTCCGAAACCCCACTCCCAACCCCAGTTTTAGTTGGGTTTTTCACAAGCTCCGGATTAGTCACTTTTCGGGTGACTTTCCCAGGCAGAGGTCGGACGTCAGTTTCCCCTCCCTCCCCGAGAGCAGAGCTGTTGCAAGTCTTATCACAATAATAATAAGTGTTTGGGTCTGAAAATTTTAAAGCAATGATGTGATCGTCTAGATCGATAAAGTTTGGTACTTTTCCATTGGTTATCGAAAAACGAGCAAGGAGGTTAGGCCCGTTGAACTCTCCTTGCTCTAGCGAGTGAAATTTACTTCTTGTTATGTGTTTCAATTGTCCAAATTGTTTCAGGAATTCTACCAGCTCGTTCTCTTTTCCTGTGTAGTTACCAGGCACCTGAAGCAAACTGATAGTCCATGATGGACTCTTTTAATCACATTGCTTTAGGGAATACAAAGCTTGTTTCGTCACAGAGGCGTTAATCGGAACTTGTAAAGATTGCTCTCTTCCAAAGCTTAAACGTCGTAAGATGTAAGGTTACCCGCATATTTCTAGAGACGTGAAGCGACAGAATGTCCTCAGAAAAGACTTTTCCCTCTAGCCCATAGTAAACTAGAGATTCAAAGTAATCCTCTTCCTTGTAAATGTTCTTGGGAACGAAATTCCTTCATAATAGAATAGTTCAACTTCATTGAACCTTTTCGTCCTTATTATTGTCATTTTGTTAAATTCAATAATTCGTTTGTTTTAATGATTTCTCACCAGGGTTCATCTGTTTCTTCACCGCGAACCACAAGTGATTTCCCTCACGGAAAACCAATTTGTGGCTCGATGTCCTCAATGGACTGGCCCACTCAGGCCATTGTGACGGTCCCAGTGTGCCGGATTCCTCACCAAGGGCCTTGATCTAAGAGTAGAGTACTTGCGGTGCGACCTCCGGTCCAACCGGTGCAGGTTTCTTCTTTCTGGTAATCGCTTTTCCCGGCTCTCCAGCCGGTGCTTTTAACCTTATTTCGAAACATACTTTTCATGGATATGTCACCTCTTGGTGGACGGCCTCGTAATGGCGAATGAGGCTGTTGAGCTGCTGGAAGGATGCTTCGCACAACTCACACTTTAGCAGCTTCAAATCTTCAATTTCTTGACATTTACCTTAGAGGTAATTCAAGCAATGAATGATCTTCTTTTGTGTTTCAGTTTATGAGATATTTGTTTAAATCATTTTTAATTTCAATTCAAGTTAATAAATTCAACAATAAATCGTTTCAATCGTTTCAATCGCTAATTTACCATATTTAGCCTGTTTCCTTGAAATGAAAGGACATTTTGAGCAGAGATGTTTATGATAGATATAGTAAGCTGAATACAGAAACTCTTTGAATTTCACCGTAATGCTGGAACCGTTCGAACCGGAGCAAACTTTAGAAGACAATTTCGTCTAATTGACCTTACTTCTTACTTACTTTCTAACGAAAATTTAGAGCCATTTTCACTCTGATCCTACGATTCCTCTGCAATCTGAGATTCAATAAAATTCATACTGGATTGTGTAAAA
Source organism: Clytia hemisphaerica (assembly GCF_902728285.1). NCBI lineage: Eukaryota > Metazoa > Cnidaria > Hydrozoa > Leptothecata > Clytiidae > Clytia > Clytia hemisphaerica. The sequence goes on along the minus strand of NW_027104290.1, from coordinate 195,803 downwards.
GTACTTGTTTTAATGTAATAAACAATTTTAATGTTTGTATGTGTCTCGACAATCACAGTGGCAGATGGCAGTGCACAATTTTCAACAAAGTTCGACTATGACAACCGTGGAAAGTATTCATTTTGAGATAAAAGTAGCTCTGTATCAGCAACTTTGCTTGTCAATGACCTTTGTACCATCTTTTTTATGGGTTAAATTCATTTTTGTTGTGTCACTAGTTAGTTTAGGAACCACAGATATCTGTAAAGCCCGAAGGGCTAGATTTGCAGCTTTTATCCAAAAGTGAAGCTCATCTTTGGAAGGATTTCCTACCAGAGTCACGTGATTAAAATATGCAATTTCACCGGTTTGAGAGATGTGAAATAGCGTTTGTCGGCTACGTTTTTTGATCTCGCGCTCCGAAAACAATTAAAATGCTAGATCCTATCCATCGGCACGAAATTTAAAAAGTCAAATTTTAGCTTCACTTTTTTTTGCTGGAGAAAGCTTAAAGGGGATCTAACGTCAAATCCTTCATTACACTTTTTTGGAAAGTTTTAAAAAATTTATAACGAGAGCTTTCGAAAGAGCTATGTTACATCAAAAGATCTTCAGTCAATGTGTTATAATATCCCTTTAAAGATTTGTACGTGTGACGTCATAGTTGGCGTTTTGTTTTAGAAGCTAGCACACATCTGTGTTGATTAACAGGATTATCCCTCTATTTTTAAGGCTTCGATCGTAGAAATTTCTATAAGGCTTTATTATGATTTATTCATTGCATCTAAAATTCGGCAGGATAGATGGGATACTTTGGAATACCTATCAAAAAGTTTGTTCTTTAAAGTGCGATTACAAAGATATCTTTTTTATCCAACGAAAGCTTTTTTTGAAGCCATTACAAGACGCTGTTTCTAAAAATGTGCCTGTTCAACGACTGATTTATGAAACTAAAGTGCAACCATGACGTCACAAAATCCTCTTTTTCTCAAAGAAAGGGAAAATTCAAGTATCAATAACTTAATGAATTTAAAAGATTTTAAGTTCGTTCTTTTTTCAATACTTTTGTTTCTATCAGAGCTTTCCAATGTAAAAAAATGAGGTACATGAATTTTCTGACATTAGATCCCCTTTAAAGTTGCAAATCTAGCCCTTCGGGCTTAGATATCTGTGTTAGGAACGTCACAAACAAATAAAGAATAGGCGAAAGACAGGAGCCTCGAGGTACGAAGTTGTTGGATTTGAAGTGGGAGTATTTAATTTATGCCTTCCTATCTTTCAACTAACTATATAAAATGTTTAAGAGGTATCTTGGAATAACTAAAGAATTTAATTTAAAAAGAAGAAGAGAGTGGTTAACTTTGTCGAAAGCCTTTTCAAAGTCCACAAAGACAGCATACATCCTTTCACCCTTTGTTTTGGCTTCTTGGTAAGTAGTCATTTAAAGAAAAAGGAAAAGATTATCAATTGTATTTCTTTCAGCCAGGGGATGTCAATCGAAAAATTCGATTACCGAATCAATCGAACTTAATCGAAGCCAATCGAATGATTGATTTTCGATTAGCCGAATTGATCGAACGCCAATCGAATTTCACATCTTTTTTTTGATTGGATTCGATTACCGTTCGATTGGTGTTCGATTGACGTTCGATTAGTTTCGATTAGCTTCGATTGCATATACTTTTCGATTGATTCGATTAGTTCGATCAATTCGATTTCTGTTCGATGGCACTTGATTAATTCGATTGGCATTCGATTGATTCCATTTATGTTCGATTGGCATTCGATCAAATTTTCTTCCGTTTTTTTTGTAATTTCGATCTTCGTGGTTCCGTATTTCCTCTATACCGCCGCCCTGTTTTAAGCGCCTCCCTTAATATAAGAGCTGCACCGTAATCTCAAGTTTCGAAATAAGCGCCTCCCCCGATAAGCCCCGCCATCCAATAACAGCCGGATTGATCGAGTATTACTCGCGTATTACGTGGGAACCAACCCCACAGAACTATCTCAGTAGTAATAATTAAAGACACTCCAGAAATATAAGTAAAATCTTAAGTTCGAAATCAGCGCTGAAATAGGATACGAACGGTATTTCGGAATTGCGGAATTCGACCTCGTTTTCTTTGGAATTTGAAAAATTCCTTACCCTTAGATAGAGAGAGATTTTTTTCAATTTTTCCTCTCTGAATCAAAAAAATTTTCTACTGCTAGAAATCTTGAATTTTCCGACCCTTCTTAGAGAGACTGATATGAATTTTTGTGATTTTTGCTACCCTCTTAGAGAGACTTTGAAAGGTGAAAACGCCGACCCTTACCGTCCACACATACCCATCACCCATTTTTTTTGCCTTAGTACCCCCCCCCATGAATTAAGCAAACATTCTTCCGCTAACTTCCTTTGGCGGGAAGGGAATTTCAAGGTGGTGCTACTGTAAGTCCAGATGACTTCGGCCACTTTTGACCATTTTTGTTTTCGTTTGCAATAAATATTGACCGTACGAGCATGAAACTTCTTATACATCATCTTGAAGTCCCTCAAATTAATGTGTTAAAATTTCACAACCTAAAACTATTTCCTTCGAAAGTAATGAACCAAAGAATACCAAAAAGTAGCAAAAAATAACTTCGGCTAGCCTCAAAATCAAAAATATGAAAATATATCTGTCTGTTGTTAGTAATTACGGCTCGTTAAATGTTCACGTATATTTTTACGATTACTAGGCAGTAAACCGGTTTGGTGGGATCGTGTTAAGTAACAACGTGCTTATCAGTTAATTGTTTTTCCGATTTCATTTTTAGGCCTTGTCCTCTTTGGAATCAGGATGGATCAAGAAACGAAGTTTATAAGAACAAACAAACCCTGCATTTGCTTTGCGTTTGTTGTTTTACCGAAGCTGTAACGATTACATGTCAAAAGGAAAAGCGAGCAACAGTAGAACATAATAATCTGCCCTACACACTTGTATCACAGAACCCGGTGGGACCTAACACGGGAAATTGCAGTCGTAAATTTCTGTTGCAAAATATCTTATTGGGGAAGAAGATATGGGGTTTAATTAAGTCGGGGAAAAATTGTGACGGGATAAACCTTTGTTAACTTTTCAAAATTGTCATCATTTCCCCCCGAATTGTCCAAGTTCATCTCCTTTTTGAAGTTCTATTGAAAAACTCAACCCTTAAAAATGACTGAATTACTTAATGGATCTTTCTCTTTCCCCCAGGAATTTCTATCTTCTCTCCATTGGGTAAAATTCACCAATAACTGCGACATGACCTCTCTGATTTCACTAAACTGGGAATCAAACGCAAGTGTAAAATTTGATGATACTCTGTTTGGTTATTGTAAAGCCCCAGCGTGTAGACATAAACGGATGATATACACTTTCCCGGACATTTACTGGCGCACATAGACGTACATTTTTATATTTCATATATAATAGAACACCCCTTTCTCAGTGACCCAGTGAAGTTTTGAAACCCACCGGGTCTGACTATAGGTTCTCCAAAACTCACTAAGTGATAACTTTTAACTTCGTCGGGTAAGGAAAAAGTAAACTCAAGTAATATTCCAAGAATTCTTAAAAAGATTAACGATTGTTGGGGGGTAAGACCATAAATAAGATCTTTGATTTGGGTTCTATGTAATTTCTTTCACCGGGTTATTCATCAAGTGGAGCTGACCGGGTCACTGATATAGGGGAATAGTAAAAATATTTGCATAAATGATCTCCGTGGATACAGTCGGGTGCATAATTCTTAGCGCTTTGATGGCGAATAAATGATTTTCCTGCCGTGTTTTAGTCAAGTTGACAATTAAGGGTCTTGTCTACCTGAGAACGATTTCGATTATCGGTTCATCCAGTGGTTCCTATAAAAGACAACGAATGAATAAAAATAGGTATATTCAGGGCTTCATTACCTTAGCTCTTTAGATAGAAAGCACAACCAAACCCATCGAATATTTATTAGACATGTAAAGAAATTTACAGTTAACGTTATCACAAAACTTAATAAGCGGGTGGGGGGTTAAAAAAATGTCCTGGGTGGAAAATTAATTAGCGCCCCCCCTCCCCCAGCTTTTAGGTACCCGAGAGAACTTACTTGTACACTATTCCGCATTTTCACGGTATCCCTCCTTTTTATGTCATTATATACCGCCACGCGTCATTAATACTACCTAGAACGCAAATTTTAACGTCAAAATCCTGGAAATTAGAAGATGTAACTTTACTTTATCTATGTTGGGATAAATTTTTGTCATTCAGTAGTCAACGACCTAAAATAGGGGTGCATGATAAAATTATTTTACTAGAAGAAAGATACATATTAAGATGGTATGAAGGATGCCGATAAAATCAGATGAAAACATTCGAGAACGAAATACCTTTTCCTAATTGTATGCCGTCCAATATGACGATGCGTGGACTTCTCAATCCGGGATACTTGATAGCTGTACCACTTTTCGACGTGTCGATTTGGAATATCTTGAAAGAAAAGCAATATATTCAAATTATTTTAATCTTCAACCGGCTAAACCACATTTAATACCGATCAAATATGAAACAGTTGACACACAACAGCTTTCAAAACCTCTTCTGATACTTTTAAATGTCCGTCATGTGGCGCTAGAAGATCTTTACAATCCCTAAACCGGCGAAATTCTGGATTCATTGACTTAAATCAAAATACCTTACGCGTCCGCCGCCTTAGGTGGATTAAACTCTGTGGAGTAATTAAAAATGGTAAATTCGTGATTTTCATGAATTTTCGCCCTTTTTGCGAAACTTAGTTCTTGCTAAATTGAAAATCCGTTTAACTAAAGAAATTGGTGCGTATTTCCTTCGTTGTGAGACAGGGATGTAATGAGTATTCCCTTCGTTGCAAGAAAGGGGTGTAATGTGTATTCCCTTCGCTGTGAGAAGGGCGTGTAATGTGTATTCCCTTCGTTGCGAGAAAGGGGTGTAATGTGTATCCCTTCGTTGTGAGACAGGGAAATAGGAAATCTCACATACACACTCGCACGAGACAGGGATGTAATATGGTATTTCCTTCATGGGAACCCGAGAGGCGGGGAAAGCTAAAATGCCATTTGCATGAGACAGGGATATACGTATCTGATAAAATGATATTTCTTCGGGAAATTCTCGTATCTTTCCGTTCCCTTTTTACCTTGCCTTAATATACATCTTGAATTAATGCTTGTGAAACAACATGAAAGAGCAAGCTTTTAAACTTTTATCCCGCTCACTTTTATCGATCGTGATATAAAGAGGCCCTCAAAAATATCCTTGAACTCATTTGCATGTCAATGAACTTCATAAAGTAACTCTCGCAGGAAATCTATAAAATGTGACGTCATTCTAATTAGATCGTGCAACAGTTTAACAACAACTTTAACAGAGGGTGGCCGAAGTCATCTGGGTTTACGGTACAAAAAATCTTCTAAATTTAGCCCCGCAAAATTTAAACTTTTTAAAGTAAAATCGAAGTTGATCGAACGTTAATCGAAGTTGATCGAACGTTAATCGAAGTTGATCGAACGTTAATCGAAGTTGATCGAACGTTAATCGAAGTTGATCGAACGTTAATCGAAGCTCGTCGAACTCAATCGAAACCAATCGAATTTCACATGTTTTTCGGTTTCGATTAGAATTCGATTGGCGTTCGATCAATTCGGCTAATCGAAAATCAATCATTCGATTGGATTCGAGTAAATTCGATTAATTCGATTGGTTCGATTGGCAATCGAACGTTCGATTGACATCCCCTGGTTTCAGCTCTAAAACCAGATGATTGTTCCTTGTTAAGTATAATGTTTTCTTCAGCCCAACTATAAATTCTGTCTACAAGAATTTTCTCAAAGTTCTTGCCAATAATAGGTAGATGGTTAATTGGTCTATGTTCAAAGATCTTATTTGTGTTGGCAACTTTAGGGATCATTAAGATTTTTGCGGTTTTTAATGACTCAGGAAAGATGGAATTATTTAGCCAGTCATTAAACAGAGAAGTAAGTGGTGGAGAAAGTGGGGAAAGAAGTTTATCTTGGATGGCATCATGGCCAGGTACTTTATCTTTGAAAGATTTTAACCTCTTGTTCAGTATTTTTTTCTCCTCTTTCAAATTTTGTTAGTAAAGGGTTCATCATGTGATAAATTTAAAAACGTTCTTTTCTATGAAATTGGGTATTTTCAAATCAATGGTCTACTATGTATTCATGTCTTCTGTCTGCAGATATGTTAAGCTGAAAGATCTTTTCTTGTCTTTCTCTAAAGGAATCAGCTATGTTCTATTTGTCTCTTACTTTAGTGCCATCTTCCTTAACAAAAACTTTATCTTTATGTTGGATGTTACTCTGTTCTCCATCTAATGTTGTCTTAATATACTTCCAGGTCGTTTTGGTCGTTTCCCTTTCGTTAATCCTTTTCTTCATTAGTTTAAATCTTTTATCATTACTTTTTTGGAGTTCTTGCTTAATACAAATAATAATAATAATAAGAATAACAATAACAATAAAGCTTTACAGGTTGCATGCCACCGTGACGAAGGCACGCCTCTATAAACCGCTCGTACTTTTTACAATGATTTTTTTGAAATAGATTTTTTTTCGCTTTCCATTTTCCATTTTCCATTTTGCGTCGTTTCATTTGGAAGTTCAGCTTCCTTACACCATTCTTTGATTATTTGTCTTTCAGTTTTGGTCAAATCCTCTGTCACTCGGTAAGGAAAGCCTTTTTCTTTCGTTATTGCTTGCAACACTGTGTTCTTGTCCTCTTCGTTCGTAAATGTCTACTTTGATTGGTCGGTATCTCGCTTATCTTCTCTTTCTTTCGTAAATTTCCCGATCCGCTGCGTCTCGGTAATCTTTATATTCCTCAGATGGAGCTACCAACCAACTATTTTCTCATGGATAAATTTTTCGTCCTCAATCAGTCCTTAATCTGCCTGTTTCGTTCAGTTTTCCTGTTTCTCAAGTAGATGTTGTTCTTGTTTTTCTTTCTCAACAGGTTGATCACATTTCTTCTTTCTTTAATTAGTTTTCTAGTTTCAATAGACATACCCTGGTTCTTACTTGGTATTATCTTAGTTGGAATATGTTTATCTATTTCTTAGAGAATGGAGATTAATTTGTTTGTTTTTTCTTCGACATTCTTAGTGCCAAAAGCTTTGTCACAAGAAAATTAATTGATGATCCTAGCAGCAGTCTCAAGGTTAAGTTTATGGTAAAGTTTAACAAACTTAGCTTTTTTGGGTGCTGTAGGATCGAAGAAAGAAAAAGAAACAGGTAGATGATCAGAGCCAACAGGCAACGATTTGTTGGTCACAGCGATTGAACACGAACGAATTTTACGAGTGTCTGGTGTCAGTGGACGAAAGCATGGCTCCTCAGCGATGATGCTGTATGTGATGAACATAGACCAAGAGTCGCCATATTTTGCAATATCGTTTTCCACTACACTCGTCACAATCACAAGACAACGGCAAACTATACCAGCGTTCGAATAATTTTTAATTTTAGGAGCACCCAGTAATTGATAGGTCTCAGCCGAGAAAGTTCTGGAACCATCTTCGGAACAATCTAATTCGTGGGCTGCTGGTTCGACTTCAGAACAGAAAAATAAGCAACATTAAGCATACCAAGGATTTAGTTTGAAAAGAAGAAGAGAATGGTCAACTTTTTCGAATGCCTTTTCAAAGTCCACCAAGACAGCATGCATCCTTTGTTTTGGCCTCCTGATAATCTTTTTTGAAGTCTATAAAGACAGCATTCATTCTTCACCTTTGGATTTTTCTACTTGTAAGTAATTTGTTGAAAGTGGATTGAACATATGATATGGAGAACCTTCCTCTTCAATGGAATTGTGTATTTTCAAACCAGTGATTGACCGACTCTTTAGAGGTGTTTGGTTCGAAAATCTTTTCTTGTCTGTCTTTGACAGAATCAGTAATATAGTTTTTAACTTTTGTTGCATCATCTTTTACAAATACTTTGTCCTTGTGTTGGTTATTACTAGACTCACCATCTAAAATGGTCTAGATGTATTTCCAAGTTTTTTGGCAGTTTCTTTTTCATTAATCCTTTCTTTCACCAATTTAAATCTTTTTATATCATTAGCTCAGGTTCAGCCAAGCCAGTTGAATTTGAGTGTCTACTTTAAAAGCATTTCCCCTGGCTTAAAAATAGTTAACAGTTAAATATTTTCTCTTCACTTTCAAGCATTTTTAAGATCATCTCAATCTAGATTATCTCCTACGTTTCCAACGTTGAGAAAAGCAGAGTGTCGTTCAACGCCAGTCAACTTATAAATCCTCTCCTGGCCGTAATGCTCTTTTTTGACGAATACGTTCTCTCTTGTCTCTCTTGTCTGCAATGTCTTTCCTAGTTTTCTCACGAGAAATCGAATACTCAGTATTTCTTCATTCAAAAATAACTAAATTAAAACGCTTTGCAATGGTTGCAGTGGCTAAAGTCTTCAACACTACAGATCGAACTTCAAATTTGGAAACATCCACTGTCCATATACAGGGTGGTTAACTCACTTATTTACGACTTGAGTGACACAAGAATCTCTGAACATTTATCTTGACCTCTTGCTTGCTTGCCTGATTACTTTTTTCATATCTCATTTAAAGATTTGTTACGATTTAAATATTTTCAAGAGGTCAAAAATAGCTATATTTCCAGAACAAATCATTTACTATTCTCCTCGAATTTGAGCTTTAGTTTTGGAGGAAAAAGACAAATTCTTTCGTTACTCCCCTATGAGTTATCCCTGATCAGCTATCGAATATTCTGACACTTTTTGACTGCAATGGCATTCTCCGAAAGTGTTCTATGCTAATAATACTAATGAAAGTTTATGTAAAATTTTAAATACTACTTAAGACCAGCCCGGAAAATAACTTTGAACAAATCTCCTTTTCCCAAATTTGGGTATCTTAGTACGTCTCCTTATTAGTAGTTATATAAAGTAATTATCTTATTTTCATATTTTTAAAATTTTGTAACATGCGTTTTGTAATTTTTAAAAGTTTTCTCGATGATTTATGAGAAATTTAATTAAAAAGATAATCGTGGAAATAATTTAATGATTTCAAAATATACCTAATTTTTGATGATTTATTCAATGTATCAATTAATATGCCGAAAACTTGAGCGAAAAAAAAACTTCTCGCATCTTGGTGTGTTACCCTTCCTTCCCTTCATTTGGGCTCTTGTCTTGACCAATTCTCACGAGAACAAATACCTTAAAGGAAGAAATTTTGGCGGGAATTTAATTTGGCGGATGGCCGAAAAAGTTTTTTCAGAGGGAATTTAATTTGGCGGATAGCTGGATAAAGTAAATTTGACGGGAATTTAATTTGGCGGTTGCAGGATATTTTTGACCAAAAGCGTTATCAAATAAGCAAAACCTGTTTTAAGGCTTGAAATAGCACAAATTTGGGGAATGCGTAAAATAAATTAAATTTGGCGGGAATTTAATTTGGCGGATGGAGGAAAAAATAAATTTTGGCGGGAACTTAATTTGGCGGATTTTGGCGAAATCCGCCAAATCCACCAAATTTTCTTTCCGCCAAAATTTCTTCCTTTAAGGTAATGAAAACTGAACGTCACTTTCGATAAAGGCCTTACAATAATTAAACTTCTGAATCCTGATTCTTATTAGTGAGGTTCAGGTATCGATAGATCACGACGACGGATGAATTTTCTCTAGCCTTCATTCGCACGACGATACAAGTCTAGCTTAGTCTACACAATAGACAGCTCCAGGCTTTTAGGACTTACTCTTAGTCTATAGGCACTGCTGTAGGCAGCTACTAGTAACCTCCACCGGGAATTGCTTATTAAAAGATAATAGACAATTTTCACAAAAGATGTTTATCAATTAGAGATTTCCAATAAAGGATGTTTAAAACAGAGCTGTTTGGCTTAGGTTTCGAAACTCTCTATTGTTTCATTAAACCTCAGTGCGCATGCGATTTATCCGGAGAATTTCAATATTCAAAACAAGAGTAGTGCTCATATCCCGAAGAGTAGGAGTTTAACAGTTTAACGCTCGAAACAAAGGAATATATGACTTAGCCTAGTCTAGCTTGCTTTACGATCAGCCTGTAAAGATAAGTGCCGTGGCGCGAATCTATGGATACTGAACCTCACTATGATACATTATCCAAATGTCTCGTCAAAAGCTCAAGTCAGCACGTTTTGTAATGTTTTAGCAGATTCCGTAGAACTTTGAACAAAGATATTTCGCGAATCTTTTCACGTAATTTTTTAATTTTTGTGCCCCGTTTTCGAATTCATGAACTTTCATGTTGGATAAGATATAATTGCGAGGATAATAGACCTTTTCATAAATTACGTCACGAACATCACTTGCCTCGTTTTGAATTATCGCCAAGGTGATCAACTCCCAGCGGATTGTATTAAACAAAATTCTTTTCATAAAGCATTTAATGTCTCAAGGGACTTAAAGGGACATAACAATACTTGCGAAATTTGTAAACAAACTGTATGCAGCGAATACAAAATCAAAACAAATGCCACATATCAAAATAAAAGATCAAACAGAATCAAACCAAATGTGGCTAATTTTGATTGTTCAATTGTTTTACAAGTTTGTTTTGGACGCGTGATTTTAATTGTTCTCTTTAATGACACGTGGTTCGTGTAATGTTTACATTTTACTAATTTTATGTCCCTTTAATCACTATGGTAATTGTTTGAATACAGGCAAGTGATGTTCGTGACGTAATTTATGAAAAGGTCTATTGTGGGTGTTTTAAGAGCGACACTTTTTGGAGAAAAAGTAAGTCCAAGAAATAGAGGTGAACTTTGAGATTTCGATGTGATAGAAAAGCTTCTGCTCATCCTCCAGCGAAAGGAGTTTCTTACAGAGACTGCTTAAATCTCGGTAGATCCTCTTTCCCCAAAAAATAAATATGTTATCTACCGATACTGGTCTGTGCTGTAGAAAAAATGGTATTCGTTTATTAGACAGCTACACAAATTTTGATGTTTAAAAGACCAAAGACTGGTTTTTCGGGGAGTCTCGAAAATTGGGTTCTGTAAGGGGACAGTGGTAGATTTGTTGTTGATTTCCTGAGGAAAGGGTTAGAACACTTTGGACACATTCTAAAGGTCGAGGGCTTTTTATCGAGTTTACTTATTGGGAAAAAAATATAACACAAAATTTCAAATGTAATCGAATATTTCAATTTGAGAGGGGTTCACAGAACTCCAGGCTATTTGAGTCTTATTGGACCATGCTCCTAAGTCTTAAGTACAGCGTTAAAACTCAGTGTTGAAAGTCTTCCCTTCTAGCCTACTCTTAGCTTCCAAATAAACGGGCCCCCCCGCTTGTTAATTTTTCGAAAATTTTCCAACCCCCCGGACCTTATTAGGACCCCCCCCCCGTTTATTAAAATCTAGAAAATTTGACTAGGACGACACCATAAGATAAACCCCATTATAAAGTTCTTCTTAAAACATCTTTTAAATCTTGTTCTAAAATATTTACAGCAAATTATCATAAAACCTCAAATATAAATACAATCTTATAATTTAAAACAAAACTTTTTTCGTCCATTTTTCAGTTAAATTGGAAATCTTTCATCTGAAGATGCACGGCGAGTGAAGTCGAGTGTTTGACCCAAGGGTCACAAGTTCAAGATGGAGATACAAAATTCCACCACAAATGTAAAACCAACCAGTCATTAGAATAACTTCTACATTATCATTATCTCCCTAATAAACAATTATCTCCGTCATGTTTCATCAGGGGTGTCACTACTGACTGGAGTTTTGATGACAGGTCGTTCTTTAATCACTTCTAATAAATGTCTCAGCTCGTAAGCTGTCAATAATTTGGTGATAGTGTCCGTTGAATTCTTTTGTTTGTCGTCGATCTTCACTTTGACCGTCGCAGGAATTTCAACGCAACGTAGTCGTGTGTATGGACCCTTACGTGAAACGATGGCACACGTTAAGCCCTCTTCACACCCGCAACCAAACGTCTTTGATAACTGAAAATGTAAACAGAAATGTTATAATTTCTGTTCTTCAATAAACATGACCAATTAATTTTGTTTGTATTTTAACCTTCGTGATTCCGGTTATTCTGACAGCGTGGAAAAACATCTTCATTTAAAATCAAAGGTTGATTTATGTCCGGGTTGCCATGAAAATATTTCAGATATTCTCAAACAAATTAATTTGTTCAAATTAATACGAAATTATATTAATGGACCATGGGCGCTATTTTTGACAGAAAGAATTTGTTAATTTGGCCATATGAGTAGCGGCCGGATATCCCGTCGGGCGAAAAGGTCAAGTCAGTAAAGCGGTGAATATTCCGTTGAGTGAAAAGGTTAAAAAGGTTTTAAAGGAACATAACGCGAATGTTATTACAATCTGATTGTATCTAAATATCCAAGTCCAGACTTTTATCTCTTTGTTTTGACATGTTTTGACATTATAAAACATAAAGCCTCAGGCATTTTTCTTATCTCGCATTCTGAGGGTTGACAATAACTGATTTTTTTATGAAAAGCGTTCAAAATAACTGCTCAGCGTAAACAACTGACTTGTTTTTGTCATTTTTGAAATTTCTCACAGATCAAGGAGTGTCGCCTAAAACCTCAAGTTGGTCGGATATAGTTCACTAAATGACCCCCGGTTTGAAGTGAATTCTAACTGTGATACTGTAGATCTTTTGAATCTGTCCAGGGGGTAGTGAGGTATCAATTTTATAAGAGGAAGTAAAAGTCTTTTAAATTAAAAAGCAATTTTTTAATACTTGAAATATTTTGACTTCTCATCTTTGCCGTAAACAAATTTTTGAGACAATTTTCATCCTTATCTCAAAATGGTGACCTCAGGATTCTTTTTATTGATTCGGCGCATCAATAACACGGATAGAATGCCACAAGTAACAAAAATAGAATAACAGGAAAAGAAGCTTCTTCTCTTTTGAGCAAAACGTGAAAAGATTTGTAACGAATTAGTCATATTAAATCCAATTGATAAAATTCATCCCTTTATTAGGTTGTGGTGTCATTCACAGCAAGTAAAAGATTCTGGGTACTTTAAAAGCAGGAAGTAAATCTGTCAAAGAAATCCGCTACTTTCAAGAATGTTCGAATCAAAATGTTATGAGAAGCGCCATTTATCACCCAATGTGAAATCTCAAATTAAAGAAAAACAAGTAAAAACATCTGTTTCAAAATACACTGGAGAAATTTGAAATTATAAATTTTACCGGGACCATAGTTCGACGTCTCTATGATGAGATTCAAACAACACTGACCATATAAGATAGGAAAAAATTCCAACTTACCAAATGTGACGCACTGCATAATTCACCAAGCTTCTTGTTTCGCATACAAAAACCAAAAGACGGGGGTCCCGCACAACAAAATCCCTTCTTGCATTGTGAATTCCTTCGACACGCTTCGAACGTCTAAAATTGAGAGAATAATAATGTTTTAGAAATTATTCAAGAAATCTCATGTGAGAATTTTGTTTTATATTTGAACGAGTATGTGGAGTGAGGGGGGGGGTATTTAACTGCAAATGAAAGGGAATGATCGTTAGGAAAGTTTTCTCATTTTTCTTAAACCTATGACAGCCTGCTCTGCATCGTCTTGTAACCATAGCAACCGAGAAACGATCAAGGGCCGATTATCCTTAATCTCATTTCTTCAAACAAGGAATTTCAATTTTCCTTCCATTAATTTGACAGACACAAACAAACAAACAGCCTCATTCATTCAGACCATCATAAAAATCCACGACCACAACTCTTTGCCAAAAAAACCATCTGGCAAAGAATTTCTCCATGAATGTATGGTATGTCAGGTATTAGGTTCAACAGAAAAACAGAACAAAAGAAGTTCGTAGTAGCGCAAATACTTCATAACTCATCAATGGGGAGGACATCTATAACATTTGGATCCTCAACAGCTTCTTAGCATCTCCCTACTTTTGGACTAACTCGGAATGAAAATAATATATATTCAAGCGAGAGGTGGGGTTCTTGTTTACACGAACTTTCCATAAAGGGATGTTTACATGAGCTTTTTTATCATCGGCATCACGTAAGCTGTCAGCTTAAACAGCACGCTACATGCACCACGCGTCTATGTACAACCGACTTAAAATAAACAAACCCAAACAATGAAAAGATGCCATTGGAGCCTGTTGATCAAGGAGTGCTACCTTTTCATAAATAGAAACTATTTTTCCAGTGGAAAATCTATCCTAATTTAAAACAGAATCAATATGCTGAGTTCGATAGATTTAAATTGAACACTTTAAAAATTTGGCTGATCAAAATGAAATTTATCTAATTAGACTTCAATAAGAATAAGTCAATCACAAAATTTTTATACCCTATGTAATACCCAAAAATTATGTGTGGGATTATGCATGGGTTCGTTCGTTTCCAGCACTATCCTTAGCACTTCAAAGGTTTAGTAGGAAATCAACCAATAAGAACACACAAGAACTCAGTGATGACGTCACCACCACGACCAATTGATTTCATCAACGAAATCCAACGCCAAAGAATTAAGTTTGATTGACAGAAAAGAAACATTCAAAACTGTGACCTTTGACCATCAAAAAATGTTAAATGTCCATGTTCTGTGATCGGTTTTATTTATCCAAAGAAACCTTTGATTTGTCACTGTTTGGTCGATTTTTATGCTTTCAAGCTTTTCAGTAAGTTCGTGCAAAATCTCACGTTTAATTAAAGAGGCTGCCAGGTTAAAGTGGGGCGCAAACCGGCCAACATTTTCGACCAACATTTCGGCCAACATGTTGGCCGGTTTGCGCCCCACTTAAGTTCTTGAGAGGTGGAGTTCTTGTACAAGTGGTATCTATATCGATGAACTTTTACTGCTTAAAAACGTGGAAACGAAAAGAGTGGGCGAGTTTGACGTAATTCAAATTGATTCCTCTATGATATTGTCTCTCTGTTTGAAAGAATATTTATTAGTGACGAAAATCAGTAATTGAGTTGTGTCCCCACACCATTCCAGAGAAAAACTATCTTGAATTATTTAAAAAAAGGGTTTTGCCCGAATAGTTTTCTAAGATTACCAAATCACTAGTTTCAGAAAGAAAACAATTTAAGTTAATTTCGTACTCAAAGTTTCATGCCATCCAGGATGGCAATCTTCAGTGCTAAATCACTAAGAATGTTAACAAAAACTCACCATTTCTAAAAACTCAATCAATGTACAATTAGGTGAGCAGTGAATACCGAAAATTCCAAAAAGGGATGGAGAGGTTAGCTATTTTGTTCATTTTGTCGGAAAAGCGGAAGTGAGTGATTAGGCCGAAATATTTGATTTGGTTTGTTTACATCAGCAGAAGCAAGAATGCAACGAAAACATGACAAGATTTAATTTTCGAACAATTTGTCAAAACGATTTGGATTTTATAAGAAGAGCACGAAATAAAACTCGATAAATAAGTTTCACCGATTATCAAAGAGCGACATGAAAAAGTCTTACTAATCTACCTCCAATCAACAGATTGTATAAAGCACGAAAAAATATCAAAAGTATCTTAACCCTGTTACAAATCGAAAGCGAAAACACATTTCTTTATAATCAATATTAATCGTTTTCTTATAACGAACATCTTATTAGGCCAGCCAAACAAACAACTTTAAAAATAGGTAACAACACTTGAAAAGAGGTTTAACTTTTTCCATAAATCATGCGAATTACGTGACCACTAATTGGTCATTAAGACGATCTATTAAAAGTACACAATAGCTATACTTTCAATTCATTTTTTGGTTCAGTGTACAGGTTGCAAAAATTCCCGGACATCAAACAAATGAACACCGGCTCCTATACTTTTGAGGTTTCAGAGAATAGGTAAGCAATATCAAAGGAGTGTCATGTTAAAGGGCGGAAGAAAGATGTTAACTAATGAAATCACGAACGGCCGTGAGGGCTGAAGTCGTCACGAAGGCAGAAGAAACAAGCTCAAAATTCAACAACAAGAGACTCTTCTAAAGAAAACATAATAAAACATAATCAAAAAGAAGGAAGGTAGAGAGTGCACCAAAACAAGCCATTGGAAAGTTATTAGCGTCTTCTTAATCCGATTAAGTCATCTCATTATCCCGCACTAATCGCCTCCAAGTCAAATCAAAAACAAAAACAACAACAGCCTTCCATCTCCAAATGAAAAACGCACGTATCGCCCAACCGAGGCGTCTCTATGTGTAATCGAAGCGGGAAAACATAGCGGAAAGTCTCTACTCCGATGGACAGGGGTTGTTCTTTGTAAAAATCATCTTAAGTTAAGCCTTAAGCGATAACCGACCATTCAAATTTAAACCGACAAACGTGTACAATAAGCGACAAGAGCGATCCCAGGAAAATGATTGATAACCCAAATAATCTTTTGCAAGAATCTTACCGCAGACAAGGGCGCAACCAAACAAGACAAACAAAGTCCAAAAATGAGCAAATTTTGCTGCGTCAAATTGATTCCCATCATATCTCTCATTGAAAATGTAAAGTCTTTGAATTAAAATATCCGTTCCAGTAATTTCAGGGTTGTTTACTTTCGTCGAAAATTTTCCTTCGATTCAATCGTTCCTTTCTCTTTCTGTTAATATCATCAAAATCCAAAAATAAATGTTAGTCCGTCAAAAAGATATCGGCAAAAGAATTCCAGTTTCTTATCATGAGTAGGGACTCTACTTTGTTGTCACTTGTAATCGAATACTTGTCATACACAATCCTTCCAATTTCAAGTTTCAAATATTTTTGACAGTTTTTTCGCCTTACAAAATAATCCACCGCCGTCACTCTCACAACTCATGTGCGCATCAAATTTATACAAAATTCCTTCAAAACTTTCAACCAATCTGCACCTCCTCTATTTATAACCGCATTGCATGGAGATGACGTCACTCATACTCATGCCCCCTTGCTTAATCGATCAAAGAAACCATAATAGAATAATTATTTCCATATTAACATTAAGAAAGAATGATCGGAACATAATGGCGGATTAGGCGCATCATTCTCCTCTTTTTCTCACCCATTTTGAGAAAAACAAGAAATCAAAAACAAATTTAAATTCCGCACCAACCCGTGGAGAAGAAAACAGTAGTGCAACGAAACCTTTGATCTACAACAAAAGCCCTCCTACGCAGTGTTCCGATTAGCGATTAGAAAAAGGATGTATTTAGTTTTAGCCAAAGCTTTTGCTCTCACAAAATAGCAGTGGGCGCATTTTATGGACTAGTCTGCAGGCGTTGTTAAAGGGTATAGTCTGAAGACAGACATGTTTCACCGATGGATCGTATGGTATTTGTTTACATATTCTCATGGCGAGCATTATGTATAACATCGGAATGAAATACGCTTCCTATACAAACATTTCTGAAGGAGAATGCTTCTTGACTATAGTATACCTCTTATTTACATTATCTACCGAATTCGTCATCGGTTTAAATAAGCATTATGATGGCATGCTACATCACCATAAGCGGCCAAATAAAGAAAACACGCGTTCACAAAACGTTTTTAAAACATCCGCCATAGTATTTCCGTATTTACCCATTACTCCAAAGACCTTTTCCCTTTTGAAGGGCTGGAACCTTGAAAAAGTTTCCGAGAAACTTTCTTGTCTTTCATGTATGATTGTGAGAAAAATTCCGTGATTATTCGAAGTTCCCATTTCGGTTTAAATTCAAGTCCATTATTCCTCAGAACCAAAAAAAACATCAAAAGTGCCATCAAAAATGGCTTGATCGCAAAGTCTTCCGGTGACTTTTCCAATGTGATACAAAAAACTAGGGAGAATTTAGCCTGAATTTAACTCCATACTAGATTGCCTAATAACTTAAGTTTGAAAACGTTTTTTCCCAAGTTGAGTCAGCGGATCCAAAGCAAAAGCCTTTTGCCAAAAAAGCCGATAGTTTTGAATATCTGGGGGACCCAATTCATGCCCTTAAAGACTTGAGTGAAAAAAGTTTAGCTTTTTGCCAGCATGGTAAGTAGCATTTAAAAATCCCAAGGAAAACTATGGAGAATAAAAAAGGCTATACCGAACCTTGAAAAGAAGTTTCCGGCTAGAAAAAAAGGAGACTGGGCCTAGTACACACATGAACGTCAGATACAACGGAAAAAACAATTTGAAAGGAAAACCTGAAAAATGGCGGAAAAACAGAATTCCTTCGTATTCCGCCATTAGGTGGAATCGCATGATTTAGGCCAACCTAATATTGCCTTCCGCACCGACGGAGAATGTCACCAAATATGGAAATAAGATGAGCTTTTGGTACATTAACCTAATCTTTTTATATCTATAGAATTTTAAAACCCCTGCATATATGGACTTAAATTCGACGGTAGAGAGATTATTGATCAATGATACTTCGAAAAAAACTGCGATGGCATTTTTCCTCTATAAAAAATATCTGGTTATTGAAGCGCTATTCCTCTCGAAGATGGAGGTTCTCGTTTGCCTTATTTAGTATGGAGTAGTGTAAGAATATTCTCCTCCATTGTTGAAAGGAGGGTTAATCTTTTTGTTTTGATGCATTGGAAGTGCGAGACACGCGTGATGACAAACAGAGGGAAAAGAATGGCGCCTCTATCATGCCGTAATGTCTTTTCTATTGGAAAGGTTGCCAGGTGAACTTCACTTCATTGTTGAATACATCATATTGAGACGGTTGCTTAAGAGCTCCGATGCTATCGCAACCAAAAGCTGACCTCGATCAGTCCGATGGAGAGCTAAGGGTAAAATATCTATCAGTTCGTCCGCAAACTTCCATTTAAAATTACCAACCACGCCTTTGGTGAGTATATTGGAAAAATTACTTAAATTATACTGTTACATCACTGTGGAATCTCAATGAACTGATTACGTCATTGTTAAAAAATGTTTTGATGGGGTTCTGCTAATCCAAATAAATAAATGAAATATCAGAAATTTGTCGACACCATTATGACCAAGAATTTTAATCGTTTCTGTAATGTTAATATTTATATAACGTTTGTAAGTGAACACTCGAGTACAAAAATAGAAAAAGTTTATATTTAAGAATCTTCGTGGGATCGACGTGAAAAAGCGATACAATTTATAAGCGTGAAAATAACTACGTTTGACAATCATTTCAGTTTGCTGTTTTTAAGAAAGTTAAATGCATTCTGATTTCTAAGACACAGCTGACCCGCTACACGCTTTTTTTATTATAAGAATACACTTTATAAGAATGTCCATTATGAAAATGGCCAAAAAATTAAGAATATGCTAAGAATATCACCATCATGGAATTTTGCTACTCAAGCTAAGAATGTCATTTTTAGAGCATTTTAAATTATAAATTGCCAATTACCCCCAAGTAATAAGAATGCTGTAAGCATATTTTAGGATGATTTTCCCAAAAAAGTTGGGAATATCCATGATGAAATGGATTTACACCATTCTTATAAAAAAAAAGCGTGTATGCTTTTAATAAAAGCTTGATACTAAGGCAAAAATATTGAATATCAAATATTGAAAACTCTTTAATAAGGGGAATTACTGTAACAATTAAGTTGTTTGTTTGTAGAGGTCGATAAGTAGGAGAAGCTTGACATTTGACTCGGAAACTTGAGATACAGGAAAAATATCGAAAATATGACGTAATTATTTCCGCACGCACATCACAACCAATATCTCATACCTTTCCCTTTCCCGCATTAAGATTCTCCTAAGTTTTCCGGGATTTTTCCGCTATTTTTCTCGGGATAGCCCGCATGAGATTAGAGAAGGAATTCTTCTAAAGGAAAATCTTGTGTTTCCCTACGAAACAGCTTAACTTTCAGAAGCTCATTTTTCAACTACTGGTCTGGCTTTTTCCAGTAGAAAAGTGGTTCCCCAAAAAAAAACCCGGAAGCATATTTCCTCCGATTGCTTTTACTCTTATGACAGAAAATTGCTGTTGAACTAGACTCTCGGCCCTAGAGTCGTGCTCTTTCAATAAGTTTTCAGGTACGAGGAATTCGTTAGGACATTTATCGCAAACTTTGCCGACTTTTAAAAAAAAAAGTTAATGGTGCTTAAAATAAATTTAAAAGACCCATTAAATTAATTAGCGATTTTCTTGAACTTTTTGCTGCAACATTCTCACAAACAAAGGACAAACAGACCATACATGAGCGAAAAAAAAGGAAATCAGCGAATTTAATTGGAGGTTTCATTTAACGAGAAGACGATGATCATTGAAAAGTACTTTCTAATGCTTTTATTTACTTTTCCTGTGCCAAACCAAAAAGTAGCAATTAGCGAAAACGCAAAATTCAATTATGCATTCCGCTTAAAAACCAAAATCGGTAATTGTTCCTTAAATGGCTGGCAAACGTGGTTTTACGATGACGAAAAGCTTCTTTTTCCGAGCAGTGCATACACGTTTTTTTATAAGAACATCCAAAAAGCCTTCGGATGATCTTAACTTTTTGAGTTTTAAGCCTACAAAGCTTTAAAATGTTCTTAACTTGTTTTTACCATTTTGGCCATCGAAGCCTTATGTTCTATATAGTTTGTTCTTATAAAAAACGTTTGTGAAACATTACATTACATTACATTTGTGAAATAGCAGTGAGAAAGCTATTCTTGTCTAATTATCTCAAAAATTAGAACTCAAAAAAAGATTACATAGTATTGTTTTCAATTTCAATTTTAATCAGTAAAGCCCAAAAACAAACACAGCTTTCTGAATGTGATTTCTTGTTGCATAAAACCTGGTAAACATATCATTAGCCTGTTAATTATAATGATCAGGTTTAATTGAGAGTGCCTCCAGTAGAAAGGGCGGGGACAGGGGCGTTCGATCTGTGAAAAGGGAAGGGTGGAACGATAAGTGATTGAAATGCTTTGATTTAATAATATGGTATCAATAATGGACCTTCCTGGATATAAACAACACTAACAGACAAACAACAGCCCTATGATTGCTCGTCAAGATCGTTCGCCTTGGTGGTAAATTGTAAATCAAATGTGTCTAACCAACGAGGGGACATCGATCAGATACTATCTCATAAATGACCGAAAAAAACCTTTCGAAACTCCGTCATACATATTACAGTCTTCCTTTTGAAGGAGCACAAATACTAAAATCTTGATTAGTCTGGATACTGCACCGAAGCTTTACTTTTTCTCTAAAATAGTAAATAACAAGAAAATGCTGCCTCAGCACAACGATGTAAAAATAATAGATAACCAACTACCTCTAGAAGGCACTTCTCCCAAGAGAACAACCATTGTTTTCCTATTGAAATGAGCACTCCTTTAAATAGCTCTGTGTGCAGTGCGTGTTATGCTTTTAGCTAGATTTTGACACACTTTTTGACATCCACTGAATTGATAGAAAATTTGAATTGTTATTTACTGCAAATTTTGGAATTTTTTTCAAAAGATAAAGGTACCAATCTTTAGACAAATTGACTACGGATCGGCCTGATACCACTTAATCTTCATCTGGATAAATAAACGCTCATAAAATGATGTTATCTGAAAAATATATGTGTGATTTGAAGTGCGATATCTCACGAATGAAAAGTGCATGAAGGTTGCCTGATACAAAATAAACAGATGAATGTTTATAGAACAATAATATCTAATTAAAAAATTCCTTCTGTGAGGCTGCCTATAGGAAAATACACTTTTTCTAACCCAAATTTTGGAAAAATATACATCACGTGATCGATTCTGTCCAATAGAAGGTTTTATTTAATTGCACTTTTTACGATGCAAAATGTCATTAATATTTTTACAACCGTAACACGGATGTTTTTTGAGAATCAAGGCAAGTTGGTTATCTATTATTTTTACATCGTTGCTCAGCATGAAGTCATCATGGAAATGTTCGGCATTACTGAGGAACGCGAAACGAAAGGAAATTGAACTAACCGAAAGACAAACCCACATCAATGACAATTAAATCATGCCCACCCAAGCTTTGCAGTTAAGATCTGGTCTGTAAAATACACCTCATTATTGGAGATTACATAAGTAAAGAAGTAAGCATTGGAAACGGAAATAAAGTTTCCGGTTCAGACGTCTTTTGTTTCTCTTGATGAGAGATGAGAATTAACGTGTATTCAGTCTGGACAACGAACCCATGTTGTCTATTGCAAGATACAAAACAAACAATTTCCAAAATTAAACACACAAGCAATTATTCTCTGATGTGAACGGGAGGGTGTTCTCAAATTTTAATTAAGGGTCACAACCCAGGGGGGAGTACTCGATTTCTAAACGATGATTCGTTAATGTGCACTTGATACAAAGAGTAGGGTTGGAATAGACGGACAACGTAATTCAACGAAAACAAACACACATGCACATAATGAATAATTACGAAATAAGTCCATCAAAACAAGCTCACTGGTAAAGCAATCACATCGGCTGCAAAATGGATTAAATAAAAATCAGATACATTTTCTCCCATGAATGTGTTCAACTAAACTAATCGAATGCTGAGCATGCTCCTAATGGAAATGGCTTTTGAACAAAGTCGATTTGTGAATTAGACGACGTATTTGTGAACACTCAAATCTTAAAAGGAAATATAAAAAACTGGCAAATTTATTTCATTTGCTACATCTGCTTGGTCAATTCAAAAGAGATGACTGGCAAAGCAAAGCAACACTGAAGCAATAGCTTTTCCCTAGATGAATGGAGTCCCTCAATTAAAGAAGCAATTCAAATCGATTTATCTACAGATGTAAACAACTTTGACCCGTTTGCTAAAAATCGTGAAATTAGGCATTTATTATGAGGTGTAAAGCAAAAGAGTGGTCAGTTGATCAAATAGAAAGAAAGAGACCGAAGGAACGAGTTTCGCTCGCCAATTTAGCTTGATCCAATTAGAAACCGATCATCGAACTATTAGTGATCCAATCCCATTAAAACCTTATCTTAGCTGTCTGAGACCTATATGAATGTCATCACTAAAGCTAAACGTTCTTAACGGTCTTAATCTAAACATGGCAGAAATAAATGGAATTTCAAAAAGCCTTATTCACACAAGCAAGGCTCCCGAATCACTGATAACAGGAATGGGATTAGATTCTTTGGAGGGGGCATCTTCTTTAACGTATGGTAGCTCCAAGAATTCTGCCTGCAGAAGGGGGGTAGTTCTTTCGAGGGCACCTTCTATTTCAAAAAGCGACCGTAGTACAGTGGTAGAGCATCCGGCTACGGTTGTGGTTGTGGGTTCAACCCCCCAGCCGGGTCATACCAAAGATTCCCAAAATGGTACTTGATGCCTCTCTGCTTGATGCTCAGCAACTAAGAGAAGGATCAAGGGTAAGTGGAGAAATCCAGGGAGAAAGAGTGGCGCCCTCCCCTACCTTCGGGTAGATAGCTATCGAAAGAGGAGCCTTCGGGTCGCCGCATACAACCAAGGTCTCTTCGAATGAAAAAAACTGTCTCTTGGTAAAAAGCAATACGACGATATTAAATTTCCAAACTGAAAGTAGGGCTGCTTATTAGGGCATATCGTGCTTGGAAAAGTGTGAATGCCTATCACACGAATCACATAAAAAGCGTCACTTACTAATATCCTTAGAGTACCCATATCCAGTCCATTGTTTGTGTACCACTATCCAGTTGTTATTGATTCGTCATCACCACATTAAGCTTCATAAAACCACTTGTCTCCAAACATTGTGCCTTGAAAAACACACACAAGAAAACAACAATTTTACAGACCAAAACAACAATTTTACAGACCAAAACAGGCGAACAGAGATGGAATGCGATTTGTAGAGACATTGGTTGTAGACATTTCTTGAAATGAAAGATATTTTAAGACTTCTTAATATCCAAATTTAAGCTCTCATGGTTATCAGAGGATCAAGACAGATAGAGCTTCCTCAGTATGGGGTCGAGTATTAATAGTATGACTATATTTAAACACGATTGATTACTAAAAACCTACTGAACTAGTCTTGAGTAAAAGATAAATTCTTATTTCGATTGAAAAAAACATTAATAAACCTTTTGTCTGTAAACAGACCCAAGATCTAATTCAAAATTTATTGTCGTACTACGCTTCGCTATACCGTAAGTTGGTCTAATGTCGACATCCCTCATCTAATTCCGACACCCTTCTTTAGAGTTTGGTAAAATAAGAAGGTTGGAATCACATGTTTGAAACTATGTTTCTTTGCTTACGGTCAGAGAGCAAAAAAATATTTTGTCAATCAGACCCTCTTATCAAAGAAGGGTGTTTGAAACTTCGATGGTGTCGATATTAGACCAGCTTTTAACCTATCAAAAATTAGTAAAAGTAAGCAATGGTTGTTTTACTGTAGGGTTGAACAGCTTACCTTCGCTCAACTTATTGTATTGGTGACCACTGTTTTGATCTTTTCTATAAACAAGAGAAGAAGTTTTTTCACACCCCTTCTCACAGACCCACTGGGACCCCTTCCCTCTAGAAAAATTGGCCAAAATATCGCCCCCGGTGGAAAATTGTCCTTTAACTTTTGTGTCCACTGAAAATAATCAAATAAACCAATCCTCACTGCAAAATATTATGCTTTTTTCCCATCCCCAATGAATTTTCTGACTTGAAAATAAAAGAATTTAAATCCCCAGCCGTAAAAACTATGGGAATATTAATCCCCATCGAGTTTCAGTCCGTTATTTTTATCCCCACTGGCTGGGAAACTCTACCGGATCTGTGAAAAGGAGGTGTCTTTTCTATATCTATCCAAGAATTTTACCAATAAGAGAATGAAGATAGAAGCTAATTTTATTAATAAATTCATCTAAATATTTCAATATTATTGTTGTTATGAAATTTATGTACAATATATAAATATTTATAAAAATTCTCGTGGTATAAACTATTTCAAGCACTGTAAAAATGCTGTATAAAATTTGGAGGTAGGTATTGAATGTATGCTTTCTATCAGGGTATTCGAAAAGATGGAGGGTCGTAAATCTCGCTATCCCTTTATCATCTCCGAGAGTTGAATTATTTTTTTAATGTGTGGAAATAACACACGAAGGAGGCCTACGGGATCTCGTTTTCATGTCTTTTTTTCAAGAATGGAAACCAGCCAGAGGGTCTTTGGGTTTATGTTTGGTGACAGCCATTACTTTGAACTTCTCACCCATCTTTTGATTGGATGTTAAATAATCATATGATGAAAGAAGGTTCTGTGCTTGACGCTCGTTTGCGTTTCGTAGTAAAGCCTATCGAAAAATAACCAATCAAAAGAAAGCTTTAAAAGTCACATGAAAATTATATTCATCTTGTTGTAAAGTACCGGGTGCGCCACAAAAAAGTTTCTCTCTTTGGAACTAATTTTCTCAAAATCTAAAAATTTTAAAAGAATCATTTCTATTTCATTGGAAAAAGAAAGATAGACTTAAATTTTGATAGGTCATTTATTAAATTCGATTCATTAGATCAAAAGTTTTGCTTAATTGAATAAAAAAGTTACTTTCAGAAGATGCTCGAAAACGTTAAACATCGAACTTTCAAATTTTTATGTTAAATTTGGCAATTACAATAGCCTTTGACGCATGATTAAGAGCATTTTTCAGTAACTAAACACATAAATTTTGAAATTCAATTCAATTCAATTTGATAGGTTGATTTTTAACGTTTTTGAGCATTTTCTGAAAGTAATTTTTTTTATTAAATTGAGCATATAACTTTTGAAGTAATGAACCAAATTTTATAAATGACCCATCAAAATCTAAGTTTATCTTTCTTCTATCCAAAGAACACGAATTGGCTATTTCTAGATTTCTAGACCTCGAGAAAATTCACTTTAAAGAGAGAAACTTTTTTGTGGCACACCCGGTATAGTTCATAAAATGAATTTTCAAATTTCTTCTCATAAGGGCCCGGGGGGGGGGGTGTACTAGGGTTGGTGAATGAGGGGTATGTGCGGACGGGACCTCCGAAAACCGACCCTTAGAGAGACCAAATTTTAGTGAAAAAGTGACCCTTAGAGAGACTTTTTCAAAAAATTTTCTCTGATTTTCAAAAATTTCCTACCCTTAGTGAGACTTTTTTGTAATTTTTTCTCTCAAAATCAAATTTTTTTTCTAAAAATCGTGATTTTTTCCACCCTTAGAGAGACTACTTTGAAATTTAATTTAATTTACAGTAATATATTTCTCAGGTCTATCGACCTCTATGAAATAATCATGCTTAACATTTTACAATTTTACAGTTGTAGGCGCACGGTGGGCCTCTTAACCAGTCGTCTTTACAATATTTCATTTTCAGTAACGGGTTTGTTACAGATCTTCTTAAAGTAGAGTTTTGACCGAGGACTTCCTCTAACCTTATATATCCAGCTGCCATCCTTTTGTAATTCTGTTTTCTCCTTTGCCTTCCTATGCCACTCTTTGATGGTTTCGCGTTCTTTCTTCGAAAAATCGTCGGATACTCTAAATTCGTCTTTCTCTAATTTGTGGACTGATGCCAGAATATGACGTTTCTCTTCTTCGTTCTTTAGCACGACTTTCAAGGGTCGCCATCTTTTTGTTTTGAACATTTCGTCCTTCCGAGCTCCTATTCTTTCTGCGCTGACGATGTTTACCTTTAATCCCATTTGGTTTTGTACAACTTCTTCAACATAATCCTTATCACCTACACGTTGTTCTTCTAGGTCTTCATGTTTGTTCTCTCCGAAATTTCCTGATTTTTGTAACCCTTAGAGAGACTTTGAAAGGTGAAAAACCCGACCCTTACCGTCCGACATACCCAGCACCTATTTTTGCCTAAGTACCCCCCCCCCGGGCATAAGGGCCATTCCAGATGAAAGGTACGTTACGTCATGCTCGTTTTGACTGGGTACCGACAGTAGGGACCCATTCACGATATGCACCACGGCAATGACTTCACGAAATTATGCAACATTTCTGTTGTTTTTTTCCACCCAATACGTCACTTTTTCTATTGTTTAAGTGACGCATTGGGTGGAAAATTTTAAAGGTTCTCGGAAGACTCTCCAGTGGTGCATATCATGAATAAAGGCGGGTAGATCGGGCATAGACTAAAACCATGGCTGACTATTCTCGGAATGGCTCCTAAGGTGGACTGAGTTTTTGGTATTCCCAGTGTTTTAATTATTGAGAGAATGTGAAAGTTTCAATCTGTAATTTTACCATGTGCAAATAGAAGGTGACCTACCTGCAGTCTTTCACGAATACCCATCTGCATCAAGAAAGTTTTTTGTGTCACAGGACCATGACATGTCACTAGACAAAAAAGTGGATGATTACTTCTCAACAACCTCAATGAGTACTTTCTCCGTTTCATTTTTAATTTCCGCACGTTTCAAGAAGGCTAAGATGCAGAGCTTTTCGACGGTACTATGGTTCATGATAAAAGTGATGGCTCAATTGAACACACCACAGAAACAGAAATATTAATACTTTTAGCTACTGCAGAGATACAGCTACGGTGCTTGGTACGGTGTGCACGGTGGTGGGTTAAATCCCCGGCCGGATCATACCAAAGGCTTTGTAATGCCCTGCCCTACCTTCGGGTAGATAGCTATAGAAATAGAAGCCTTCGGGTCGCCACAGACTGCAGTCGCAGACTTACTGTATATTTTTCAGAAAATATCCTTTGGCGTTGAGAGTACACCTTACCATCAGAATGAGAATGTTGTTTGAGGAATCCAAAATCGACGTTGGTTGTCAGATCACAATGACCAGGAGCTTCCAAGACATCGGACACCAATTCATGGTTCTTGAAGCCCTGGAGTGAGAAAATTGAAGAGTTTTCATGTGTGATTTAATGTAGACGTTTACAGCTCGTATATAACGTGGGTTTCGCAGGATTAAAATTAATAGAGACTAAATTTCAATTTTTTATTTATTATTCGAATATGACTCATCTCTCTTTCAAAATAGTTCTATAAAGGAATACCATAATCATAGATTTATAAAGGGTTAGATGGAGTGCTTTAAGCTCTTCAAAGCAAAAAAAAAGTGAATAAAGTGAATGTCGCAAAAATATTGCTGCTATTGTTTTCGAAAACCCGCAAAGCTTCTGATTGGTCAAGCGCTGAAATTCTATTGTAATGTGACGTGACTTAGGTAGGATTTCCTAAATAACCTCGGCACACTTTTCAGCAAAACCACGATATCTAGCCCTTTGGGCTTTTTAAATCTATGACCATAATATATAATTTATAATAATTTTTGAGAGCAAAACTGCAAAAGTCTGTGTTGTCTTGTGTTTGTTTGAATCGATGTAATGTTTATCGTTGACAACGCGCAAAGAAATAACTTTGTTTATGAATGACATCCCCGTTTTCATTTCGAAGACATTTCCAATCTCCAGTTTCACAAATTCTCCTCAAGTCTTTCAGAAGAATATCGTAATCCATGCAGTGTGTGGAGCAAGCAAACCAGCGAAGGTAATGATCCAAGCTTGATAAGGACATACAAACTTCCTCTTCAGTGATTTCGATATTACGGAAGCCAGCGTTTGTTGCAAGTGTTTCAAGCTCTTCCTTACTGGACGCGTAAACGTTTTCCGATATCAAGTGGACGTAGGGTAATTTCAAAACGATAGGCCAGAGGTTGATAGTCGGGTGAGAAAATGTAACAAAACCAAATACGGCGCCTGGCTTCAGACTTCTGTAGATACTTTCAAAAGTTACAGATTTTTCTTTGGTCGGGATCCAGTGTACAACAGTAGAGGCTATCACCCAATCAAAATCACCACCGAAGTTTGAGCATTCGCTGCCATAGGCGACTTCAAACCGAAGGTTCTCTGTAGAATATCTTTCGACGGCACTCTTAATCCGGTTCTTTAAAGGATCGATAGCGACAACACTGCCTTCTTCACCGACTAGTTTGGAAAGTTTGAAGCTGTTGTTCCCAGTTCCACATCCGACATCAATAATGTTGTCTCCATTTTTGATATTTAATCTTGATATCAATGTATTGAAGTTCCGTTCCTGGATTAGTTTGCTGAGGTCCTGGTACTCTGAAACGCCTTCTTTTGTTTGGTTAGGCTCCATGATAAGAACCCAACAAGAGAAATTATTTTGTGTTTTGAAAATGTTAAACAGTAGATTGCATTGACGTTAAAATAGGTTGAGTAGAAAATGGCCTCGTTCAGACCAGGAGGCTTAAAAGTAAGTAGGATTAAGTTGATATGGGAATTAAAAAACGTAATGCCATAATTACTTTCTTATTGTTGAAAAAAATATTTTATGAAAGATAAAGTCGCCTTTCTATGATGTTTGAGTCACACAAAAATCTGTGTAGTGTCAAAATTTTTGAAACTACATGATGGCGGCTAGAATGCACACATCATCATTGCTTCTTGAGAATAATCGGGAAAACATTATTCTAAAAAAGAATCAGTCTATCAAGAAAAGACAGCAAAGAGTGCGCTGGTTAAGCCACTGTATGTTGGTGATGGTTTTACCATCAGATAGAAGATTTTGGTGTCATGATAGAAAAGACCATTGGTTTTTCATTTTATACCGTAATAGATATAACGCTGCATAACATCCTCAAAAGAGCTTCTCACTCTCTTCTCATTAAAATGCTGTTTGTTTTATTGCAACTCGATTTTTTTCTCAGCAAAGTATAGGAATCTCCAGTCTAGCTAATAGACAGATCCAGGCTTTTAGGCCTTACTCTTGATATACACTGCTATGAGCGGTCAATAGTGACCCCACCGGGAATTTTTAAACAAAAGAAGTTTATCAATAGAAATTTAAAATAAAAGAATGTCTAAAACACAGCTGATTGGCTAAGGTTTCGAAACTCTCTATTGTTCCATTATAGCCTCAGTGCGCATGCGGTCTATTGGAGAAATTCAATATTCAAAACAAAAGCAGCGCGCATATCCCGAAGAGTAGGAGATTTGCGCTCGAAACGAAGGAAGATAGATATAACGTAGCCTAAGGAATCTGCCTAACATTTGATATACTTCATGCTCATTAAGGCCTTAACTACTAAACCTACTCCGAGCAGGTCTAGCTATTAGCTCTCATATCTTTATTTTATAATTAACAAAGAAGCACGCTTTTCAGTTGAAAATTTTGATTTCAACTATTCAAAAAACTGTGACGAAAAATCGAAATAGCACAGTATCCATGATGTGCGCTTTCAAATGACTTTGTTCCAGTAAGTTAGTACTGGCGGAATTTGTGAGTAAGCTAAGTATTTAAAGCGGTAAATAAAATCCATCAAAAAGCATACCTTCATTTGAGAAGCGAGAATTCGTAATTAAAATCATCTCTAGCAAAGTATAAATCACTATTTCTTACCCTTAGCGAGAAGCGATCACTTCGCTGTACACCATAATCAACAATGAGCGAACATCCACCATGCTCAGCAATATTCTGCGAAATACACGCCATAACGACACCCGCTTCTGGACATATCTCACATTGATCAACATCTTCAGGAAGATTCATGGACATCGCTAAAGGACTTGCACCTGGCGCTGTCACAAACTCCAAAACTTGTTGTGAACTTAGGCGAAAGAGAAAAATAATTTTCATACTAAGAGAAATCTTATGTCGTTGTTAGAACAGATTTATACAACATATTCAAAAAAATCTAGGCCAAATCAAAGTTCCTTCAAAGAGCAATTTCATGTCAAGAATCAGGATGAATTTTGTATGCAGAGATCATAGCCATATCAAAGGTCTTGTAACTATTTCACGTGAAAAAAAAAACTTTTGTATCTACCTTACTTAAGAATTGTATACAAGAATTTTCTTTATTGAGATATATCTTCTTGTGCGACAAAGAGGTAATAAACATTTCTTACGATGATAAATTGACCAGAATTTCTCTCCAATGACCCTCTTTTTTCTGTGAAAAAATTGTCAGTTCTTCCGTTATTGATCCGAGAATTCCCTTTTGAATAATCCCCTTAATTATTATTTCCCCTATTTTTATTTTTTATTTTTCCCCGATTCTTATTTCACTGAAAATTTCCATTCTGGATGGTATGAAACTTTGAGTATGAAATTAACTTAAATCGTTTTCTTTACTCAAACTAGTATTATTTCCCCTATTCACATTTAACCAATTTTGAAAACGAGGCTATCATACTCAACACATAAATATCATTTTGAAACCTGGAACCAACCTGGAACAGATGAACGGGGAGAGCATCGAAAAATTCGTGAGCTATGTACAATGATAAACCTGAAATGAGAAAAAAAGTGTTTGCTAGTCTGCTATGAAATGGTATCATTGGAAGGAAATCAAATTCTAAGCAAGGCAGGATTTCATGACGAGAGACACTTTGTTTAGAAATACCTTTTGGGACGTCTTGTATTTTGGAATGCCAGTTCACCTTGATATTCGTGTTCTCAATCATATCCTGTATTAAATACGACAAAAGCAAAATGCGCGAGAATATTATCATTGTTTCGACCTATATGTAAATTGAGTATAGTTGTAGTCTGAATCGCAGATCCCTCCAAAACCACAGGTAAACGAATCAGTTGGTGGATGCAAGAAGCATAGTCTAGTTGTAGAAATAACAGGGAACAGTATTAAATTTTTTTGATAGAAACAATAACGTATGAAAAGCAGAAAATAAACGAACCTTTTTTTCGGAGACTTTGAGGTTATGGCGTTGCATTTGTTTCATCTTTTCACTGACTTCCACAAAATGAATGGAGAACTTGTCATCGATGTTTCCTTTGAATTGCTGAAAGACCTGGGTACAAAAGAAAGAACAAAATACATTACATGTTAAGTATTGCACTTATAAACATATCTCGGCTCAGATACGGCAAACATTACCTTGAGCCTACAAAAAATATATTTTCCTGATTTTGGCTGTTTTTGGCTGGGATTTTACGGATCTTCGAAATTTTCCTAAAGTTTTGTATTGGTAGGCTCGGGCACCTCCACCGCTAAAATTTAGTATCTCTTGACAAAGTTACCGCAACGTTGATGACATCATGATTTATTTGAAGAAAAAAACATACGAAAATAGGTTTCTTAGAAAGGAAGATTGTCGAAGAGTTAGAAACAGCAGCTAACAGGCTATTATAGGAATTTAGATTTTAGCCTTCTTTGGTTGATAAACTGTTGATACATTTTCGAGAAATTCTGTAAGAATATACCTTAAGGGAAGAAATTTTCGCGGGAATTTAATTTCGCGGTTGGCCAAATTATTTTTTTTCGCGGGAATTTAATTTCGCGGTTCATCGATTTTCGAAAAATTCGCGGGAATTTAATTTCGCGGTTGCAGGATATTTTTGGTCAAAAGCGTTATTAAATAAGCAAAAAACCTGTTTTAAGGCTTGAAATAGTACGAATTTGGGGGAATGCGTGAAATAAATTAAATTTCGCGGGAATTTAATTTCGCGGATTGACGATTTTGTAAAATTTCGCGGGAACTTAATTTCGCAGTTTTAGGCAAAATCCGTGAAAACCACGAAATTTTGTTCCCGCGAAAATTTCTTCTCTTAAGGTAATGGAATCCTCAGGCTCCTAGAATTTAAGCCATCTCGTTTTATGGAAGGAACGTTCTCTAGTGAATGAAAATTTGCCGAATGGTTCGATGGATGAATTGTCTGTCAGTCTGTGCCACTAACTCGATCGGGATGATTCTTCCAAAATGGGAAGAACCTTCTCGAACAGGAAATTAACTTGACATCCAAACGGGTAAGAGTTAAAAAACGGACTTCCAGATCGGGAAGAAACGGGAAAACTCTATCGGGTTGGAACTTCCCGTTTGGGAAGTATACGCAGTTTTTTCATAATTTAACAAGATTTCTACGGTAAAGTCTACTTTTCTTTCCAAAAAGTTTCAACTTTCGCCGGTCATAGTACAGCTTCGACGAAGATTCAGTCAATTTTCAACTTCCCAAAGAGGAAGAATCTTCCCAAACGAGCAGAAAAAATTAGAGTAAGTTCTTCCCGATCGAGTTGGTGGCACAGACTGTCTGTGGGACCTTTTGATTAAAGGTTGTTCAAAACGATTCATAGAAAGGGACCTTGCTTGCTGGTCAGATATTCGATATTCGTGACAGCTGAATATTATATGGAGAAATCTTTGGGAAGTAAAATGGTTTTCGATCCTAAATTCCATTCTTTAATTAGACTTTCTTACAAAATGGTGACCACTTAAAAGCGGTCCTAAATAATTGGCTTTCAATAGTAAATACGTCGGTGAAAGAACACTTACGTTGTGAATCGAAACGAGAGCAAACAAAAGGCGAAACAATTCTACATGGACACCATTCATCGCTAAGCGAAAAAGGAAAAATGTTTTCACGAAGAAAAATCAATATTTAATGTACGTTTGATTGAATGCAGCGAATTTTCCTTATGAAAGGTATTTAACTGATTGAGATTAAAATTGATGATGTTGGGCTGAATGAAAGTTTATTTTAGTATTCCATGACTGACGTCCCTCCCAAATGACCATCACTTTCTTTTTATAAGAATAACACAATCCATGGTAAGAGAAATTTCACAAATATTTTTACTACAACAACAGACAGGACAAAGGAAAAGTGAGGTCCTGATGAATCAGTCGTACCTCATATACCAGTTTTACCGGTGCTTTAGAGTAAAGCAAGACCCGCACTCCTTCGAAGATCTCAATTCTATTCTACTTTGAAACTTCGATTCTTAAATTTCATGTTCTTGTAAATAAAATATCAAGAATATACTTATACTTTTTTCCTTCTTCATTCTTCGTCAGAAAATTTCAACTCTTCATTCGATAGGCGATAGCTTCAAAGAAGGTCGTGTTGCTGCACAGCGTTTGGTTTGGTGTTTTCTCCCTAAGCTAGAAGAAACACAGAAACCAAAAAAGTTCAATTTCTGGCAGAAGAATCCTTGTTATATTTCAACAGTGAAAGAACTCTCACTTTCGAATCAAAATGGCGACAAAGAATCAGAACCAACAGGTCATCATGGCGTTAGACTTATGCCGACAGCTTCACACCTGGGATTCCAAGCTTCATAAGGATGTCTTCTTACGTCACCTGCGCAACAATCTCGACCAATCACGACTAAGTATGACAGAGCGCGCTCAAGTTTTAAACATCATGGAGAATATCATGTACGTGGTGACAGATAAGAAAAGATATGTCTCCATCGAGGAAACTATCCGTGATAATGATCAAGCGGCCATACAAGACCGTACGGTCGAAAGCATGGAGAAGATTTACAATTTGAAAGCGATGAAGCCGAGCGGTCACTATCGAGACGATTGGAAATCTTTCCACCATGGAAAGGAGATCAGTGACGAACTTCTTCAGTTGAAAATTCGTTTACATGAAGAAATTATGGTCGTCAAAAATGACATCAAACTCTGCAAAGATTTTATCAAAATCAACTTCGAAGATCCGCTGACGTCGCGTTCTCTGACGTCACGTATCGCTCGTCGCAACAGCACAATGGCCGAACAAACCAAGAAACTAGGCTACAATTCAAATAGTGCGAGATCAGCGCCTAGCTCTGCAAAATCAAAGAAAGCGACCATCCCTAGAAGTCATTCAAGCTCCTCGCTCAATACAAATGGCAAAATTAAAGCGTCCGTCAGACGTCGAGGCTCGACAACTAGTCTGCTGGAAGAGCTCCACCAAAGTGAGATTCGACCAGAAGTCTGTGTTCTGTTAGGAGACAGCACCCTTGATATGATCTCACAAAAACGCTTGGTATCCGATACCACCAAACGCGTGGAGAGTTTCTGCAAATCGCATTACACCATCGAAACAGCATTCGAAAAGTTGACCGATTTCGTCATCGAAAACCCTAACACTGACATCACAAGCGTTTGCATCTTGGTGGGAGCAAATAACTTAGAACAGAGAACTGCATCACCTTCAGAACTAGCTCTGGTCATGCTCAATAGTATTCGTAACCTACTCAAACGAATCTCTGGCCAAGTCTTTGTGTACGCCCTTCTGCCACGCCTCGATAACGCCTCCATGGATAGAAACGCTTCTCATTTTAACACACAGCTTGCTAGCGGATTGTTTCAAGCTCGTCTACAAAGAGTGGTCTTCCAACAGAATATTATCCAGAGAGAAGCGAAGCTGTATCATTCAGATGGCAGAACGCTAGCTGGTGCTGGCTTGAACAAACTGATGCGATCTGTTAGGAAGAGTATGGCTAACGAACGCTGAAAACCCTCTTAAGAATACTTTTTGTGGCGCGCCTTCGAATTGTGGGGGCAGTAATTTGCAAGAATATTGGAGAAACCCAGCCGACTTTGATAACGGAGCAAGCAGGATAGTTTGTACAAACTAAAGGTACATGGAACAATCAACAGGAGGGAAGTTAACAATTAGGTTTTAAAATATTTAACGGTAACGGTACCAAAGACAAGAAGAGTGATATTCAATCGTTCAATCTCCTCCACATATCATATTAATTTATGCACTAGTTTATTTTATTTTATGATTAGAATTTGAATCATTTATGCAAATGCACTGTATATAGATTTTCAATGCGGAGTCATGTGGTGTTTTGGAAACATGCTCATTTTCTTTTTTGAACGAAAAAAGAAAATATCGGAATCTTCATTCTAACTTTCTAATTTGTGTCAGTAATTTGTAGGGACAATTTAGATCCGTTTTAAACTATCCAAGTCTATTTTCTTCTTATCTGCCGAGATTTCCATAAGAAATTTTAGCCTCTCTGTTATAGAAAAGGTTGCAGTCACGAACTCATTGGCAATTGGCAAACAAGACCACAAACGCCAGCCCTGAACCTATTCAACCATAGAATAAAGTAACGACCAAATGATGAATGAGACTCTACCCCTATTCTTTCTGCAAAATTGAAGTTTACCAGCTACTTCGTGCAATGTTACAAATGAGCAGAAAAACGCTGATTGAACTTCACAGATTATATAACTATATACTGGCGACATATTTTTATTCAACTGTCAAAAGAATTTCAAATCCGTTACGGCTAACTGGTATCAAAAATTATGACATGCTTTTAGTCTTTAAGTCTATGTCCACATCGTTCCGAAATGAAACGACTGTGGAATACCAATATTCGAAACTTAGAAAGGAATACGTTAAAAAGCAAAACGTAAATGGAAATGTCCCGTTTTCTTGCTCCGAAATGTTTCGAAACCAAAATGAACACTTCTTACCAAAAAACATAAAAACCGGAGTGATGCAGAAGCGTAACGTCTGAATATGGTTTAGGGATGAGCTGGAGTTTTTATAAGATACTTCACTAATTGGTCATTTGAAGTAATAGAGATGACGCGTTCTTTAGAAAAAGTAATTGAATTAACTTAACGACCAACCAAATCACGTAAGAGCTTGTAAAAACTCCAGCTTGTCCCATGGTTTAAGGCATTGTATTGTAATCAGTTCTGACCACCACACCTCGTTAGAAAACATACCCCCGTAAAAGTGGTTTATATTTATTGAAATTAATAAGCAACAGGTACCGACTTCATTTTGAAAGAGTATGATCGAGAAATAAATTATTCGGACACTTACTCTTACGATATCGGACATCAGAGTTCCTCTGCCAGGACCAAGTTCCACCAATTGAAAGGGTGTGGGTTTGTTCATTTCTGACCATTGAAGAACAAGCCAAATCGCTATCAACTGAAGAAATAACAATGTGTAAATTGTTTCACAAAAGGAATGATGTAAATCGAGAATACGGTATTCGTCATTGCCTACACCTACAAATAGCATTTTAGAAATTTCATTCTTTTTGAAAATCTCAAAAAACCTTTTGTTGACCACTAAATAAAGAACCTGGTCCAAAAAAACAAGTTCGAGTTTTTTGCCAATTTTCATGGATAATCTACAGTTTCTAGCTAGGTAAATTGACACACCACTACCTTGCTATAATGTACTTTCTGACCAATTTATTGACTACTCATGTTTTTGTATTTTGACCATGTATACAAAATGCATGGGATAAAACAGATCTTAACCTCGATTTTTATACTGATAAAATGTTTCCCTAAGTAACAATTAATCCTACAAGTCAGCAATGTTACAGAAAACTAGATGTTTAGAAAAAATATCTCATCTGATAAAAGAGTTTAACTATATTTACCTCTCCGAAGATTTGACTGATTTCTGGAGATGTGGTGAAATCACCTTCTTTACCAAACACATCTGTCTTCATGTAGTACCCCTGTTCACAAAATATTACAAAAATTTGAAGAAAGGAGCTTCACAATGAACATAAAAAACTGAAGTTTGTACCGACATAGTACCAGTAACAAATCTCAGAGACATTATTTTTGTCATTGATTGAAAAGTAAAGCCAGCGAATTTGATAAAGACAAACCGTGATGAAGAAACGTCAAAAATCGTTGAAACGGCATGCAAACAGCAATGTTTTTACTGTTCAACTACAATGTTTAAAAGATAAATCAACATTGACTTTTACGTTCTTTTTTAAAAGTTCAAGATATTTTAATCACCAGGGGTTTACATGAGTGAAAATGTTTCTTACCCATACTGGATTGGTTAAGGCTTCTTTCATATAGCTTGCTACTGTTATGGGTCCAGTTGCCTGAAAATATAAAAAATAATTTTTAGAACCAACAAATGGGTAAGGTTAAGTGTAACTTTGCAATACGATAAATAGGTGCTAGGTTTGACCTACCCAAATTTCTCCACAAAGGGTTATACAAAAACAACAAAAAGTATAGAAAAGTCCCTCTAAGGATTTTGCCCTATTTGGATCTCATTTAGGTTTTTAAAGGTATGAAAATCATGAAAAGTAAATAATAAAGTCTCTCTAGGGACAAGAAAACTTTCGAAAATTGTCGTTCTAGGCCTGTTTTATTTCACTCTCTAAGGGTAACTTTTTGGACTCTCTATAGGAAAGTCTTCGGAGTCAGGTCCAAAAATAATCAAAAATCTCTCTCTAATCATTAAAGAAAACCATAAATCTTGAAACAGTTGTCTAATTATGTGCATGTTAAGAAAAGAAACCTTGATCCTTTGTTTTAGATGATCCATAAGAGTGATAGCTGAAGGTGTTTTCTTGACGGAATACTTTCGATGACATGACAAATTGAAACTTGAAGCTGGTCGTAGTACTATATTGAAATAATGAATAGTGACAGAATTAAAGGTACATTGAGAATTGTATAATTAAAATCGATATATATATGCTAACCTCACAGATCATAAAATAAAACAAAAACATTACCTTCTAAAAATACTTTTTGGTTCACAAATCTTCTCACTAACATTTTTTCAATAATATATTTTTTTGTTACTAAAAATAAAAAGACTGAATTAACTGAATTAAAGCTCAAAGTATAAAGACCATAATATTGAAGGGTATTGGAAGAAAATGGAAATATTGAATCAAAGGATTTAAAGTAAATGTCAGTGTATTGTTGTTGCTGTTCAATAAAAAATAAACCAGCTGCGCTGGAAGGTCAGCCCAATAAGCTTAAAACGACGATTAGAAGGAAGTACAATCAAGAAACCTAATTCGTTGTTAAAGTCAAAGAGGTTGAAAAGCTCATTTTGGCTGAAACTTCAGACGAAAAAATGTTTAACACAAAGTTGGATTTGTCCAAAAGTGGACATGGGATAGATGTTGGAATTTCACCTTTGGGGGGGGGGGGGTACTAGGTTTACGAGGTGACGGGGTGTCCGAGCAGAAAGTCGACCCTTTGAGAGACAAAATTTTGATGATTTTGGGATCCTTTGAGAGACTTTCCTAAAATTTTGGTAGATTTTTTCCAAATTTTGGTTTGATTTTCACCAAATTTTGGTCAAAACTTCTGGAAATCGTGTCCTTTTTAGAGAAAAATTTTCGATTTTCGTGATTTTGGGACCCTTTTAGAGACTAACTTAAGAATTTGTACCCCTCTGAGAGACTTTTCAGGCCTGAAAAAAGGTACCCTTATGGTTCGCATCCATTTTGCCTAAGTAAACCCCCCGGGAAATTTCACCTAAATCTGTTCGTTAGAATGTCTTAAACCTGTTCGTTATTCTCTGAGAAAGTATATCCGAGGCGGTCGCTTTAGATGTTCACTGTTCACTGCAGCTTTCGTCACATTTGTCAGATTGATTTAAATGACGTGTTGAACTAAGTAGGCCCCTAGTATAATGTGAATGAGTGCATTTTATATCGAGGAAGCTGCGTCGAAAATTCCGTCCAGTTTCGATAACTCAATCAAAAGTTATGATGATTCCAAGTTTCTGTTAATGTTACGCCACACTTTGACGTTCATTTCTCTGCTTTCCTACACACAAAAACTCTCTCCAGACAAGAAAGCCTCAAAACCAATCATAAAAAACTTTCTTTTATACTGTCTATTTATTTACAATGCATTAGCTTCTTTCAATTTAATGAATAAACAAAAAAATTTCATTTTTACTACTTTCTTCTTTTATATAGTGTTCTTTTATTATTCTCATATTATGCGCAAATCGTAATAAATGAAGTGACGTGTTTCTTTTCTCTTCCAATAGAAAATATTTTTGGCGCCAAAGTTTTACCGATAACTTGTTTTCCGAAAATAATCCGAAATCGGATTTTTTTTTTGCCGTCTTATGATGATGATGGAAGAAGAAGAAAATTTTACCTATTTGAATGCTCAGCTTAGGCTGACCAATAACTTAAAATAATGTAAGGGATAAAAATAAATTTACATCTTTCTTTTTTATATGAAAAAATACTAGCATAAAGAGTCATGAGTATGGGGCCGTCCATATAGTACGTACGCAAAGATTTTCCAAAAATTTGATACCCCCTCCCCCCTTTAGCAGGGAACAATAGAAATGATGTCATTTAAACAATAGATGTACGCTTTTGCTAAACGCCCTCTCCCTCCTTCACTGCGTACGTACTATATGGATGGCCCCTATGTGGGAATTCAAATTACACTTTTTAATGTGCTACTTAAAGCTGTATAATGCCAGATCTCATTATTTGAATAATATTGGAAACTAAGGAGAACTGAGTAATGTATTAGTTAAGATTAGGTTTTGATATAATGAACCTTTTAAAAACCTCTTCTAAGAGAAAAAGTCTGCAAAATCTAATAAAAGTTAAATCAAGTACAGTGGGGGTTTCGCATGTCTTTACGTGTGCGCGAAGCTCGCGCGTTGCGAGTACATAATGTATAGATGTTAGAAATCCAATTTATTCAGACTCGTTCAATGCGAGTGCTTTTGATTTCCCTCCCAACACTCAACTCGTACCTTTTATAAAAGGCCTATTTAGTTTAGTATAATAGGTACGTGCTATTCAATCGCTGATTAATAGGAAAGCAAAGCTATTTATTTTGAATTAATAGGGAAGCGACTGAGTATTTACTGACGTTTCATATTTAAAGGCCTCCTATTTTAAGTAAAGAAGATACAATGCCGGACAAAAGGTTGTAGACAAATGGAATTTCAGTAAAAAATGATGAGAAATAGAGCAAAATGACTCTTCAATGTGTCTGAAAGGGGATGGAAGTTAAGAAAAACACTTTTGAAGTCGTTGCATTGCTTTTGAATTGCTTTTGAGGGAACCACAAGCAAAAAATCAGCGTTTTGATACTGGTGTAAGCCAGTTAATCAAGCCCTTGCGGTTAGACTGCAGTGGGTGACTTTCAAAGACTTTCAAAGACTTTGAATGGGTTTGGAAAGCACCCAGAGCCTCTTGGGAACTTGGTTTTGGTCGATATTGAAGTATTTTGCAAATATTGCAGAAGTCTACAAACCTTTTGTCCAGCATTGTCTGAGAATTCTGAGACTCAGTGTATTTTCCAGCTCAAATTTTTGGGAATATCAATGGCAGTTTCTGATTGAAATTGTCTCTATTGTAGTTGAGGATCATTACTGAGTCTCAAAATTTATTTTTGCTGATTCAGCATTTTCTATTGCTCCACATTTGAGTCTATTTGAGGGGGGGGGTCAATACTTCTAAAAATGGCTGATTTTTTTATTTTTTTGGTATAATTCCTGCTGTGATGGTCGAAATAATTAGAAATTTCTTCTGGTTGTTCGATTTGAGATACTTTGATGGAAAATTGCCACTTCAGAGAAGACCCCTGTTCAATTTTTTCTTAAAAATTCAGACAATGCTGGACAAAAGGTTGTAGACAAATGGAATTTCAGTAAAAAATGATGAGAAATAGAGCAAAATGACTCTTCAATGTGTCTGAAAGGGGATGGAAGTTAAGAAAAACACTTTTGAAGTCGTTGCATTGCTTTTGAATTGCTTTTGAGGGAACCACAAGCAAAAAATCAGCGTTTTGATACTGGTGTAAGCCAGTTAATCAAGCCCTTGCGGTTAGACTGCAGTGGGTGACTTTCAAAGACTTTCAAAGACTTTGAATGGGTTTGGAAAGCACCCAGAGCCTCTTGGGAACTTGTTTTTGGTCGATATTGAAGTATTTTGCAAATATTGCAGAAGTCTACAAACCTTTTGTCCAGCATTGTACAGCTGAAACATTTGTGAAAAGTCTTTCAATGTATAAATACATAAAAAAACTATGAACTAAAAATCTGACTCATTATGCGATCTGTATTGAGAATCTTATTTAGCAAGGCTTGGTTTGGATGTTCTGGAGGTGAATCTAGAATGATGACGTCATTAGATCTCATACGATACTCAGTTTCATCCAATAATACTTTTCGTGCTTCATTCAGCTTTTGTGGTGATATTTGCAACTTGAATGATACGTCGGCTGGAAGAATGGACTTCAGTTCTGAGAAAAGCAGTGCAACATTTTCTCTTGATAAAGCAAATATAGTTCCTGTTGTGGGAACTTTGCCACCATGAAAATAAATTTCACCTTGGATATGTTTTAGTCTCAGTATTGTTAAATTGTTTACTGTCATTTGAGTACAATTAAATTTGAGACACAGTTGATTTAAAATGCTGTGGAAATGAGTTATTCTAGATTCCAAAACAAATTCTTTTTTGTAAGTAAGTAAATCATAACACAACTTATCTTCTTCGTCCCTCATATTAAAGTCTTTGTTAGAAACACATTCTAGCGATAAAACCTTTAACCGGTCAAGTTTGATACTATCAACATAGTAACAGAAAAATTTTTTCTCCTGTCCATCATGACAAAATTGAATGCTTATATCAAAATCATAGTATGTCAGACTTCCATGCAGAGGAAAATTGACTGACGTTAAAAACAGTTCTTCTGATTCCAACTTCCAACTCTCTCCTCCACTTGTAAACTTCCTATTTGACAAAAGTGATAAAGTATGTGTTGTTTGGTTTTTCAAAGTGAGTGACGTGGAACAGTTGCAAAGGGCCATTTCAAATGTATGCTTTAACACAAGACCAAAAATAAAACCGTCACTAAGCTTTCGAATCCAGTGCTTTACCATTTTGAAGGTTTCCAAGGACTTTTCATGTGGCTCAAGTGAGTGATGCTGTGGGTGTGAGACACTATTTTTGTTGCAAAGAGGAACAAGGGAAGCTAACTTTGGAGTTGAAGTCTTTTGATCCAGTGATATATCTTTAAAGGCATTCCAAGATTGTTTGATTAGGTTTTCTTTCTCTCGGTTGTTAGATTTCAATATCTGTCCATGATTAAGACTTCTCGATATCTTATCATGAAGTGAATTGAGAACTGCTTGATTAGCAAAACCTTGCGATTGACTTTTCATAAACGATTCGTGTCGATCTTTGGACATATGTCTTGTGTCATGTGAACAACAATCAAAATCAGTAATAATGTAATGATTATCTCTGAGATGAATAATGATTTGATCGTGTCCCCTCTGCAAGTAATCATCTACCACAACGCTACACCCATTGTACCAAAAATGTACCTTTTTATCCAACATATTAATAACATGGCAACCCTTGTTGCTGATAATGATAAAAAAAAATCCCCTGTTTACAGCTTTCAAATTGATCACAACATTCCCAATTGCAGCATCATTATTGAGTTCAGCATGAAATACAACAACATCACCATTCTTGATACAAACTGAATTTCCAATTACATCAATTTCAACAAAATTATCTACAAGATTTGAGAGACTGACATCAAGTTTTTCGTGGAGAAAGGACTTTAAGTTTTGTGATAGCTCAAATATTGCCATTATCATACATCTGAAAGAAATAATCAACATTGCTTGTGTTTTGAAAATTCATAAAAAATGATGGCTGTGCACATGACAAAATCAATGTGAAAACAAGACAACCTTAAGTAATTTTGCCTATTGTGTGAAAAATGAGTTAAAATGGTGCATATGTTAATCGCCTGTAATATGACAATTGATACAATCCTGTGAAAATGCTAAAAATAAAGAACTTCAGCATTTTGACTTGTCAATGCTGGATCTATATACTCTAATAGGATAATATAAGAAGAAAAAATCACATTTATTTTTCAATTGGGAAAGAAGATCTGCGTGCTAAATTCAGATATGGTTAACTCTAATAATAAAGCTTCATACATTATCAAGATAAGAATAACAATGTTTGAACTT
The DNA here is from genome assembly GCF_902728285.1 of Clytia hemisphaerica. Taxonomy (NCBI): domain Eukaryota; kingdom Metazoa; phylum Cnidaria; class Hydrozoa; order Leptothecata; family Clytiidae; genus Clytia; species Clytia hemisphaerica. The sequence goes on along the minus strand of NW_027104290.1, from coordinate 152,396 downwards.
TTAAGCACGTGGTCTCAGTTATTCCCCCTTATATAAGCATTCACAAGTTTGAATGTTCTCTTTTCAGAAATAGGATACAAGTTTCTCCTTGGTATTCAAGTGACAATACTAAACGATGATAACACTAAGTAGTGATTATCGAACGATTGTTGCGGAAGAGAGCAATTAAAATGGATGCAGTTTTTTTAGAACAAAAATAAATCATTTATCTACAGTTTAAAAAAAAAGTTGGATGTTTTAACTTTTATTCAAGGTATTTCACCTCAAAATTTTTTTTTCAAAATTTGGCGATTTGTTACTGCCTGAATCACGGGCTTTTGGTCGCCCTACTTACAAAGCTTTTTTGTCTATATATAAACCATTTTTTTTGGGTGCTTCCGTTCAAGCTTAGATTGTTCGGATTCTATTCGTCCTTTTCTAGAATTTTTTTTACACAGTATGGACGACGTCAGTACGGACCAGTACGGCGGCAAATAGGTCAAGGATTAGGAAACAAAAATTTGAATAGTAAGGAGGGGGAGAAAATTACTTTTTTCTCCTTTGTTACTCGTGATTAATCGTTAATTGCACTCCAAACCATACGATTACTAGTACTAATTGGCCCATCTGAAGTCATGTTTTCACCACTAATTGTACTGTGAAGGGATGTCAACTCATTGTTGAATACTTCCATTTAATTTGGAAAATATGTAGTGTGTTATGTACTTGAAATAATAGCTAAATGTTTAGTATTAATGATTTGCCACAAAAATGGTTGACAAAGTAATCTTTTTAGTGCTTTATTTTTTTCTCCAAGAAACTCAAGGAAAATGGTCCCGTCACGCTACCATAGTTTCCTCCTGGGTCAGTTCCCCCCCAGAAATTTAAGACTACCCGGTTGTCAAATAGACCTTTTTTCAAAGAGGCCACCCTGTTGAATAATTATGTAGTCCAGCAGAAAAACAATGATAAAACCATGCATAATTATTACAATATGCATGATACAGTAATTATGCATGGCTCTACAATATCATTGTTTTTATGGCTGGACTACATAATACCGTGAGTGGTCCTAAATCCGACAGTCCTGCCTAAATCCGATGGGGTCTTTCAAAGATACAAACTGAAATAAAAACAAACCTTTCGCTGTGACGCAACGAAGATACCAAAGTGTCAACTAAACTAAGAGAAAACATAATTTTTTATTACAAAATTGTTAACGTTTTAAACACAAGCAACGGATTCAGAATAATAGAGGTAATTATTTTTACAACTCACACTTTTTTATCACATTAATTGACATCTTGACATTATAGTCATCTTGTTATAGATGTTTTGTTCCGAGACTTCTTGAAATACAGTTTATTGTTCAACCTTGGAGAGGGAATGTTTGTAAACATAGAATTTTTTTTCATAGCAGTTATTTGTGGGGTCGGATATAGGCAGGGCTGTCGGATTTAGGACCACTCACGGTACTCAACAGGACGTCCTCTTTGAAAAAAGGTCTATCCCCCCCCTGAAAATGAAAAAATCCTTTTCCCACCCCTTTTGTGTTGCCTTATCCACTGCGCCATCCACGGATTCATGCCAGGAAAGTGTTTCTGACGGCTATTTATATTGTACAAACTGCAGACCAGTATTAAAAGAGAAAATCACAAAGTCAAAAGAGTGCTTGTTTCAAGCTCCAATCCTAACCCTAACCAACTGCTCCCTGCCTATCTCCCTTACAGGATGGCTGACTCAAATTCAATTGTTGAAATGGTCGAACACCGGACCCCACGGCCACGCCCCCACACGGGTCGGGTTGAGTGAGCAGAGAATTTGTTGACAGTTAGTGGTGTTTAGTGGTTAGGTAAATCTAGTTTTCAGAAAAAACAACATCAGTCGTCTACAGGATTTATTTGCAACAACAAGGATGAGAGTTACCTTGGCTGAATCAAATTCGCAAGACAATTAATTAAAACTTGAAAGTTTGAAACAAAATAGCTAAAACGTGCAGCAGCCAAAATCAACAAACCAAAATTTCGCTTCGATTTTTAAGGCCTCGTTTATACGCTAAAGTAAAAATTATTCTGCACATGTAAATGGGTCATTGTTTGAGGTCCGGCAAAATTTCCGGGATGAAATAACCTATCCGGCGGTGTGCGGATCTAGGTTGGTTCCGCCTCCCCCCGTAGTAGATCTTTTTCTTGGGAAGGTGATCTTCAAATTAGTTTTCAAGTTTGGCTTGGTGTCTCAAATTCTAGGCAATTTCTCAAATTTCTGGGTTATCTGGTTATCCCTTTACAAAAGCACACAAAATAAAATAACGTACAATTATCAAATCTATCAGTTTATCGATCAAAGTGTGGTGATCATACCCTGAGTATCAGAGGTTACGTTTTCAAAGAAAATAGTAACCTCTGAAGACAAACAATAGAAATTTTATCGCGCATGTGTCAATCTAATCACTGTAGAAAAAATCAAAGATGAAGAGCAAATATTACCATATTAATGTCTAGCAGACTGTATCAGTATGCAGTTTACTATTTACGAATTCCCCAGAAACCTCCAAGTGTAGTTGAAATGAGTTTATTTCGAAAGAAATCTTTTTCATGATCCCCAAATGTATAACAGTAATTACTAAACTTTTAATTATGGAAATGTCACTTTAATTGAATCGAAATAATAGACAGACTTTATGGTCGTGTTCAGATCTGAAAGTTTAAGTTTAAGGTTTAAGGGCTCTGACCATAGTCGGAAAATTGATTTTAGTATTTGAACATAAAAGTTATGTTTTAGGTTCTTTAACACTTTTAACAAAGAATTGCCTTTATAAATTGCTTTTTAATCAAATCCCTTCAGAGTAATTAAGAATTTAATTGCAGAAATGACGTTATGAACTTTAAAAAGACGTTAATAATATGTTGCATCACCTTCTTTTATAAAAAGCGCTAAGTTTTAATGGGTAATTAACCTTTTTGTTTCAAAATTTCTTTACATTGTCCGCAAAGAATTGAACTATTTTAAATTTTGCGGAAAATTTTTCTAAAAAGATGTGTTAAAAATTATGACTGTTTTTTTAAGCAAAATCCAGATGAAAAATTGATGAAAAACCACTATTTTGAAGATTTTGAGACAAAGAAGCATTTACAAAAATTTTCCGCAAAAATTTTTATTGTTTGGTGAAAGATACACCATCTACTGCGAAAAAATTTTCAAAATGTTTTTTCTTCGCCGAAACTAAGCTCTTCAAAGTTGAAATATTCTTCCTCGCAAAAGTCTTCATTTTCTTCTTCATCAAATTATTTCATCGCAATTTTTGAATTTTCAGATTCAGGAATAGTTTGTCTAACAGAAAATGTATAACATGCCATAGTTTGGTTGGTTACATCAGTCAGAAAACACATTTTAAACACGGCGATTATGAAAAATTCACTATGGTCAGAGCCCTTAAGTAGTACTTTGTTGATATGGGAATTCAATTATAATCACTTTTCTTTTGTCATCATCGATTGGCGATCTCGAGGAATCTTCTTTCCTAACTTGAAATCATGTCATCTTCTCTCTTGAGATACTTTGAAACAAAAAAGATTTATCAGGGAATCCCTCTGCAAAACACTAATTCGTGTTCGTTTAAGCCATTACTGCTAGAGATGCTCCGAGCGTCTCTAAGTCATAAATTTCACGTTCTTTTTTCTTCATTTACAAAAGGAGCATGCTTTTCACTTGCGAATTCTGATTTCGTCTATTCATAAAACTGTAACGAAATGGTAAAAACTTTTTTTTTAAACCAGAGGGTGATTCCTTTTAAAACGTTGGTTTAACTAATGAGAAGCGTGCCGTTAAATACAAAAGGAATATAAAAGAAACATGTAGACCTAATTGCTTTAAACCTTGGTCTGAACACGACCTATGTTATGATTCTCTATCACTGACTCTTTTTACAAAGCATTGATGACTTTTTGTAAGTTGTGTTTTCAACGACGGGAATAAAAATATCGACTATGACGCTCATCCAAGATCTTGGATGGTCGTCATGGTTACTTTTGTCTTCGCTGATTGCGCGATGAATAGAATCTCGATTCGTCGGCACAGCGTAAATATATGATTTTGAGCTGTGCTTTTCACGGTATGGTGATCATTTTGGCCAATTTCAAGAGACCCAATCTCAAACAAAAAACTAAAACGCAACTGCAACTGGTAATATTTTTTAAAGACAATTATATGAACTTCAAATTGATTTTAAAGAAACGGTTAGAAAACGTTCACAAAAGTATTTCTTTGTACTTCTTTGATCTTTGATTGAAAAATAAAGTTCATAATCTCCTTATTTTCATATTCCGTTTTTACACAATTTTTAAGCCAAAGCCAGCCAGTGTGAACCCACCATATTTATTGCTGGATGAGCCTAGCACTAGGCTGCAAACTTTTGGGTAATTATTTTTTGCATTCTGGCCGTCAGGCTATTCAATCGATCGGATGGAGCTTTGATTTTTATGTACTTGCTGAAAGTACAGTTACGGTTTTTTTTAGCATAACCCTAAAAACATATATGAATCAACTTTTTAGGTATACAATAAAATAGCTTGTTCGTTCGTGTTGAAAATGGAAGACGATCATATTGGTAAAAACGCCATGAACAAGGATAACTATGGACCCTGTAACGGTTTAGTGTCAATAGAAATGGTGGAGAAGGAGTTTAACATAAATAAATATCGCGCGTCATCCATAGTCATCCTCAAGCATTAGTATAAAGACTGCAATTTCCGTTGATTTTGTCATGGGCCTGTACTGTCCACAAAGTGCAAGGAAAAACGTTTCAGAAAATAGTTTTAACCTTTTAAATCAAAGACGTTTTAATTCTGGTCAAGTTTACGTCGGTATAAGTCGAGTCACTGCTCTGTCAGGACTTGCAGGTACATTGAAGAGAAATTACATAAAACATGATCAACGGTCAACAGATGAATACGAAAGAATTAGATTGGCTAGATTAAACGCACGTTTTAAATATTCTTAATTGTCCAATAATGGCCAACCTAGGACTCAAATGCCACTCCAGCCCTATAAAATTAGCATTCTAAATAATTTTGTTATCTATCTTTTTGGGAAAAATTCACTAAATCTGTGAAAATGAACTCCCTAAATGGAATTTTTTATATCCTTCAGTTGGCTTTCAAACATTCATCTATAATGCACCTTACCGAAATGTATACATTTATAAAATGACAATCAACATGAATCTGGTTCTATTTTCCTTATAGCGGCCCTCAAGGGTACAATTTTGGAGTGTCCAGAAGAAGCACTGCATTGTAAAGGTAAAATATCGAAGAAAGATTGCAAATTCGCTGTCAAAAGGTTCAAAAATAGGCTAAAAATTTACTGTAAGGGTCTAACTTTGAAGGCATAATTTTGGGCTGAACGTACGGTAGTTTTGAGATTGATGTAATCCACTTACTGTGAGCTCAGCTTCCGCCTCTGATTGATGTTAAGTAGAAAAGGCATGCAACAACACCTACCATCTTTGTATTTCAATTGGGAGTCTGGGGATGAGACGAAGTAGGGGACTAGGCGTATGGGGAGGGGGCGAGCAGGCGTGATACCCAACGGTGCAAGAGAGCGCGCTACACAGAACGCATCATTTCGCAAATAGAAGTCTGTACTGGGCGGGTGTCTGGAGGCAAGAGAGATGGGGATAAAACAGATAGTTTGGGGACATGATACTTATCACTAGTAGGTTTGTGCGTTTATGCGATCGAAGCTAGTTATATAAAAAGGTTTGATAAGACCAACTTTTTGTTCGTGGCTAACCTTAATTAGATGGCAAGATTAGGTTAAGGGGTCCTTGTATTGATACAACTCCTGACCACTTCATTTTTAGAAAAAAAAACGCCCTCTTTGTTTTTAAAGAGGAGAACGGGTTTTCTAGTGGTACTCAACAATAACTATATTTGACTTTATCTTTATCCAGCCGGAAAAACGCATCTCAGATCCTGAAAATGTACACAAATAATGTTTTTGGAGATCTTAGAATTTGGTTTACAACTTTATCTCAACTTAAGTGTTAATTTTATTGCATCATGATCACTAAAATATACCGAGTGTATCTTCACATCAGTTTCTAATCTTTGTGAACGTAGATTTGATCTATCAAAGATCCAGAGATATGTGTTGGGCCATTAACGACCATTTCGTAATCTGATAGAAATTGACGAATAAAATCGCATTCAGCACGATAGAAGTCAATGTTAATATCACCAAGAACAAAATGTACCTTATCAGTCTGGTCTTGCAAATGTGTAATTAGGTATAAAAAATTTTCTCGACTTAATCGGTTCTGCCGATATAGTAAAATGAAACAAAGAAGATTCTCAATGAAAGGTCCTTTACAAATATTGTATACAGCTGCCCCAGGAATATCAGAATAATTGCGTAAAAAGTTATGTCGGTATGCTAAAGCGATACTTGAATAAAGATGGCCATCATCTGAGTTTTCTTTGAGTTAGAATTCACTCAAATGTTAAGACCAACGTTACCCTGAAAACGGATGAAATTTTAAGCAACCAGCTAGCCTCTTTTCTTTTATAAGAAAAGAACAACGAGGCTGAAAATTGTAAACCTCCTGTTTTTTTATTATTTTTAATCTTTATTGATCAATACACTTTGAAATTGAAAAAATACCCCCTTTATCTGTGAAAAATTTCAAATTTTTCACACCAATTGATGATTTGGTCCTGTAAACTAACCAAAAATGTGAGGCGAATCATCAAAAATTGAAAATCTGAAAATCGCTCATTTTTCGTAGACGTCATCACGAATAATCCAAAATCGTGCGAAAATGGTCATTTTTCATGATTTTCTCGAATTTTTTGCATTTCAGGTGGTTCCAGGGGAACTGACCTGAAAAATCATCATTTTCAAAAAGCTCAGGAAATAAGCCTACTGTGTTGTACTTTTGGGAAAATCCCTTAAAAGGGCATAAAACCACAAGTAAAGGTCTGGCGAAAGGGGTATAGGGAAAATTCTAGCGGAGCTTGCCTCTGGTGCCTTTCTCTGGGAGCGCCTTTGAATGGCTTTTAATTGTTTTTAAGACAAAGGTGTTATGTCTGGTATGTGGTTTCAATTGTTTTTTTGCTGTTTGAAATACTTTCTGGGAGTGGAATTACGTTTTAAGGAGCAGAATTAAAATCCAGTACAAGCAAACTGTCAACAAGGATTCCTCACGATGACGACCTTTAAATTGATTGAAACTTTACAAACAGTTTCGTTATAAACGTGACCGTGTGGTGAATTGAATGCTTTTCTTCATGACAATCCCTCGTTATGCAATCTTGGAGGCTTGGCTGCTAATAAATTGAATTGCAAAAAATGAGTAAAATTTGAAGATCGGCAGAAGCATACTGGGACAGTTTTGTGAAACGCTCTTTGGACAGAAGTCTCGAATTTCTTTAAGGAAGTGCAAAAATCGGAACAAAAAATTGAAAAGTCAACGTTTTAGACCCTTTTTAAGGAAAGTACCCTGAAAATAGGTTGATTTTACGTTTTTTGGCCATAAGTTCCTAAAAATTGAAAAATTTCAAAAATCGTTTTGGCAATCGGAATTTTTCATAACTTTTTACCTTTGTGTAGAAAATCAGCGTGAAAGAGCAAATATTCATTGAGATAGCTTAATTCCCCTGGAACCTTAATCGCTTGCACTACATTACACTTTGAACTTTGACGTTACCAGTCATTTTCTTGACAAAGTGAACTTTTTGAGGCAGGGTGATGATTAAATACTTCTAAGGCTTTTCAAACCAATTCCACCAAAAATTTCGCTAGTAATTAAAATTTGATGCCGATAATTTAAAAGGATAAAATAGAGAAGCAGCCAACGAGCTCATTTCTGCGAAATATCTGTTTCCCTTTTCCAGGAGAGAGTTTTTTTTTCGAAAAATAGGGAAACAGATCTGATTTTCTATTCAAGCTCCGCGAGAGCGTAGAAACGACAGCACGTGACTCTGTAAAGCTGGGCTCAAGCTGCACAAATGATATTATATCATTGTAGAAATCCTGGTGCAGCTTGTAAGTTTCGATAAGATCTCTTATTTAAAACAATTATGTGAAAGATTAGGGATCTGTCCTTTAGAAATGAAAAGTGACGATATGTACAAGATTCGGAAAAATGCAACAAAAAATTTCCCTCTTATAAGCATACAAAAAGCATGACAATATTTTATTCTACAATCATGGGCTTCATATTTACTTCCCAGCTGGCACCGAACATTATGTTAACGTTATTTTATGGTCATTTTAGTGTTCTAACATGATGGAGCAAACCCTAAAACAACGCTAATTTAACATTGAAATTAGAATGTTAATGATTAAACATGAATTATATGTTGCTTTAACATTATAATCCAATTTTAGATCCTGAAACACTACGACAATGTTGATTTAATATAACTTTTCAATGTTAATTTTAACAAAAAAATAAACATTTATTTAATGTTACTACTTAACGTTAGTACAACCAACAAAAATTCAACCTTATGTTAATGATGCAATAATAACAATACGGGAACAATACATTCGTAATCGACTTAATAAATTAAATTTGCTTCATTAATTTTAGTTTAGTTTAGTTTTAGTTTTTGTTTAGTTTTTTTATTTTCATTATTAAATATTTCCCGATTCTAATAAGAAGGGAAATATTTGTTAAAACGGCTTTTCGGGTGGTGGATAGGTGCGTGGTTTTGAAAGCGGTGGCAAAGCGGTGAATGAAGCGGTCGCGCGTTTTGAAATCGTGCGCTAATAGCGAGATTACGTGAGGTAGCTAGTCTTTTCAAAGCTTTCGCCTATATTATCATTATCGAGGTAAAAAATATTAGGCTAACGTATATCGATAACTGTTTGCTTTATCTCCCTAGTATACGTCAAGTGAGAGACACAATCGAATAGTGAAACTAATTTTAACCAGTAAGCTTTGCGCCTCGTTTTTGTTGCATGCAGCCTAGGCTATGCTGCATGCTGTCTCTAACAAGAAGAGTCTCCATTTTTGATTTTCTTTCGAATTTTTTAATGGATAATATCCCACTCACGATTATCTTTTCAACGAGCATTCTTTTTTTATTTTTTCTATAACTTTTTAAGGATTGCTTTGATCATAATAAATTTGACACTGTTGAAGAGATAATCATGAGTGGAATAATTTGGATTAGAAAATCATTTTGAAAGATTTCAAAATGTGAAGATGAAAATTTTAAAAATTAAAAAAAGTTATAGAAAAAAGAGTGCACTCTTATCGTGAATAGACTGTAGCTTCACTTTTTAAATTGTTCCAGTTTATATTATTGGTTCGTTTTTTTTTCTCGATGCGGGGCTAAAGAAAATGGACTAATAAATACGACCCTGTTATTGCTGTAAAACTTTTAAACAGTTGATAGAGACAATCTTTTCCCACCTTGAAATTTAGCCAAAGCACTTGTTTTAATGTAAGCCTTTTGATACAAAAATGGATGTTGTTCTTCTTTTTGAGATGTTACATTTTCGTTTCTAGGCAAAATAGTTATTTATTCACAGCCGGTTTTGCTTAATTTCATTCAAATATTTAGGATAGAAATATGTTTTAGGAGCTGTTATTTTTGTTTTCCCATTGTATATTTACAGCCTATTAGACAGATTTTTAAAACTTTTGCATTTCTTTCATAGCTACCATATTAGTTGTAATTATTCTTCAAAGTGTATACCAGTGCCGTGTAGCAACCTTGGGCCAGGGGGTATCATAGATTTTAGATTTAAGACTATTCAAAACATTTAGTGGCCCTCGCGGTGTTACTAAACTTCAGCCCTCCATATGCTTCCTACGGCACTGTACGTACACTACTAAACGATAAAAAGGTTTACACTCCTTTTAGGTAGTGTGTAAATTTCCGTGAAAAAAACTGGATAAATGTTAAATACACCCCTGTCTCTGTGCCCCAGTGGGTGTTAAAAACCCAGTGGGGTGGGTTGTGAGAAATTTAAAATCCACTGGGCTGCAAGATATTTTCTAAAAATTGAGTGGGGTGATCAATCTCTCCTTGATTTTCACTGGGGTGAGGGGAAGTTTTAGTCAATTTTTTTGTGTGAAATAAGAGTGTTAGTCATTGTCATCATCATCATGGTTCGACCGCAGTCAAGACCTCGGCATTCACCATCCCTCCAGACATCCCTGTCCCGCATGGCTGTATTCAGGTCTTCCTTACATAATCCAGTATCTCGGGAGATATACGTCTGGAAAGGATAGTTTTCTACCCATACGGATGGTTGTTGGGGGCTTCCATAGAAAGAGAGATTAAATAACTTCTTTATCTGCTCTACAGCAGTGACCAGCAAACTGGGTTTTGCGTTTCCTCAAAACAGTAGAAAACCGAGAGAGATTACCGTAGATTTGTTGAAGGGTGGGATAATTTTTCCAGGATAAATTCTTAACCCGCATCAAAAGACACGTATATGTTCCGTCAAGCTTTTTTTCTTCCTGCCTGGAAAGAGTTGGCTCGATGAGCGATATGAAAACTTTCAGCTTTAAGATCATTGGCAAGGTTTGAGGATCAAATCGAATGGAGGTTGTTGCAGGCGGTCCAAGCTAAACCTTTACGAGCTTCGAAATCTTTCTGAGAAGAAGATATGAACGAACCGAGATATTTATAATCATCAACCTGTTTTAAAGAGAAGTTACTCAAAGCTCAAATGCTTTGATTTTTCTGAGCAGAAAATATTTTGCTCACACTTTCCGTTTTTAATTTAATTTGAAGCCTGAGTAATTCTTGCGCACCTTGGATGGATTGGCTGAGCTAGGCAATATCATCGTCAAAGTCAGTATCTGTGAGAAATGTAGCAGGATGGCGCGCGCCGCACTTTCTTGTTATCTGAATACTCTTGCCTGTTAAAGGATCAACTGAAACACGTAAAGTATATATACAACAATGATAAACAAAAATGTAAGTATTCCTACCAGAATTTCGAAAGGGGAGAACGCCCATCGGTAGTAAGTATTTTCGAATATGAGTTGGTGTAAAAAATTTGATGGCGGATAGCATTTTGGGGGGAATACCATACAATATATTTTTCAACTCCTTTTTGGAAATTTTGGAAAATTTTGGAAGTTGAATAATTGTAGAATCTAAATCTCACCGGGTGACCCAAAAAAAGGATAAGTGTTTGAAGGCAACTGTGTCCGAAATAAGGTGAATTTTTAACAAATTCTTTTTTCATCGTAAAGAAAGGTAACCTTTAATTTTTATGACATAATTTCTTTTAATTTGGTTCAGTGGTTCTCAAGTAATACCCCTATTTTTGACTTGTTTTTGGACTTTTTAAAAAGTGAATTTTGACTTCCAAAGCTTAATTTGAGAACTACTGAACCAAATCTAAAAGTTATATGCCAAATTTTAAGTTTACCTTTCCTCTCTACAATAAAAAAATAATTTAGTAAAAATTAACATTATTTCAGACACAGCAGCCAGCCATCAAACCCTTACACTTTTTTGGGTCAACCGGTAGTTATGTCTTGTTTGCTGAGAATATACCTCGTACTGGTAAAAAGCTCCAATGTGTGACAATTTAGTCAATGAAGCAGGGTACTTTTAGTTTAAATTAAATCAAAAATACCTTGGTACTGTGAGATTAAAATGTCTTCTTATACAATTTGATTCTTTAGAAACGTTCGCTAAAAAATACCTCTGACTCAACACCCTTCGTCCGTTATCAGAAATAAAAATCAATTTTATCATCAGGATCTTATTAAAAGAAAAATTAATTTTCAGTGGCCACAAACTTCGTTACTTTTATTAATGGATGGAGCGATAAGGTGAACCCGAGATTTGCATAAGCACGGTTTTAGGCAAGATCAAATAACCGTATCATCGAGGAGTGATCATAGTCAAAATCAAGTGCATTACTTAAAAACCTTAAGACAAAGGGTTCAAATGGCAGATATGAGAATTAAAATAGTCTCAGACAGGCATTTTGCAGATCCATTTATCTGGCAAATTACCAATTTAAAAAACTATTTTGTCTTCTGATGAGTTCACCAAGATTCTTGGTTCAGAGACAAATCCCAATAACATACCTTTTTGGAATATTGACTGGAATTTCGAGTCACGTTTTCCAAGTAAAAGTTTTCAAACTTTTTTTCAGAGATAGAAAAAATACCTCATTTTTTATACAAAAACCTTAATCTGAGTGCATGCTTTCTTCTTAGAATAGAAATGTTTCTTCTTTAACCAGAGATTTTCATCTTGCTACCGAATAGCAAGAAAAATTTAAAAATTGGATTAATTCAAAATCTAATTTAAAACTCAAACCACTCTCTCAAAACACTAAAAAATAGAATGATTCAAAGTTGGGTCATACTAGAGATTCAACTGTTGTATAGATAAAATAAAAGTGGAGTATCTAAGGACGTTCCTCTAATAGTGAAGGAGGAAAAAGTGGTGGTATCAACCACTTAGATTTTCAAGGTACGATAGGGTTTTTCTGACGATTTTTTATGGAGGTTATTTTGTATGAAGGGGATATGACACACTCTATGCCATCACGCCAAATCTTTCTCCCATCACGCATCACGCAAAAGCTTTTGATTCTTCCGGCTACCGTTTTAGAAAAGAGTAGCTACAAGTTTACGTATTTGGAGGGGTAGGAGAAAATGTAAGCCGCAGGTGAAACTTTTTGTGCATTGTGTTTCACTAAGACCAACCCCCTGATTCTATGAGGGTGTGAGGAGGCAATTTTTGGAAAAAAAGTAAATCAATTTATGAAACTTTACACCTTATTAAGCGGTATAATTCAGATTTTTATGGTGGATTGATATGGCACTCAATCAAAACGGGAATTGGGAAGCAAATCGACAAAAATGCCAATTTGGTGCACCCTTACTATAGGAATTTTGTTCTAAAATAAAGCGAACGGAGCGAGTGCGAAAATATTTACATCTCGGGCCCTCTCATATAGCTAAAACTAGTTTTAACTTACGTTATAGGGTGCCCCCCGCTTGAAAACCTTTATATGCCTTTAAAAAGGCCATTAAAATGAGATTTTATTTCAAAGGAGGAGCTTCGATTTTTTCGTTGATTTATTTACAGTATGGCTTCAACCATGAAACTTGGTTGGTAGTTTCATGCTTTAACTCTGATGCGACTATACGAAAAGAAACAAAAGTTAATCAAATTCTTTAACCTTTTAAATGCCTCCGATAAATGCTATTAACATTTTTATTAAATCAAAAGATTGCTCTTGGGTAAAAAAGCAATTATCTTTTAGTTGTAGAAATTGCTTTTTTTAAATTGTAATCTTACGATAAATCTTGAACTCTTTTTTCCCAAATTCACCATTCAAATGCAATAAATGGTCTTTTATGGACTCCCTAATTTCTTTTGGATGCCAGGGGGTAATATACCTTATCGGTAGAAAATTCGTCGGTAAAAAGACAAAAAAATCGCTTATGATGACGAAATTTTTTACCGACGAACTTTCTTTGCCGACGAATTTTTCTACCGATGAATTGTTCTACCGACAAATTTTTCTGCCGATAAGGTAAAAGGATAGTGAAATGAGATGAACATATTTGCTGAAGCTATTCCAATTCTCCCTTGTATAAAAACGAAAACCTTTTCGCACCGCAGGCGAAAATTTTTAGTGAGGATATTGTCATATATCAAGAAGATCCACCCCCCCGAATGCCTTTGTTTCCCTGTTGAATATTTTATCTCATAGTTAACCCACTTAAACTGATGCAATACTCAATTGAAAAAAAATGTGGGTTAAAAGCTATAACAAGCTAACCATAATCCATAACCATAATCACGTTATCCCTCTGTAGTTATTGCAGCAATTGCTATTCCTGTTACGTATAAGTTCACTGTAGTTACCAGACCTCTTATATTAATATATAGTCTTTGTAATCGTAATATATGTCAATCTTTTATTATCATTATCGTATAAATACCGTTATATATCGTTATATAGAGACAGTTGTTATTTGGTATTGTATGTAGCAAAATCATGTAAGTAATTGTCTATATTTTACTAGGGATCGCCCTTAGGGTGATCCTTTTGGAAGTATACTTCAAGCTCAGTATATTACTCGTATTTAGCAATTATAATTCTCCTTTTCTTGTTTGAATGTTTGAACCTTTATTTCTGACGAGTTTTGTACAATTCATAGTGTTCGATTGAATCTCCCTTTTCTGCGTCCCTTAGTTACTCTGTTTGGAAATCCTGGTTGATCAAGAAATCCTTCTATTTATTTTAAGGAAAGTAAGCTCAACTGGGTCGACTCGGACTGATAAAGTTATATTATTTACATAACTCAGAGTGGTGTCATTAAGACAGTGCTCACTTCTTTCAGTTCGCTCAAGACTCCAATCATCTGAGACATATGATAAGCAGCGCGAACCTCTGACATGGAGGTTCTACCGAGATGTTGTTGCGATTCACGCTGCTTTAGATCATTCCCTCCGTTCCATCCTCCCTCTCTTCCTTCCCGTTTCTTGAATGCCTTTATCTAACCTTTCCCGTTTCCATTTTCCTCCCATTGCTTACCCGATTCCATATTAATTTTTTTATTACTCAATTTTATTGTTTATGTTTATTCCCATCAACCCTCCCAAAGTCCATAGTTGTTTTTACATTCCTTACATCATAGCTAACCTAATATCATTCGTGTTTTGCCACTGTGATTGATAATCCCATTTTATTTTCAAATTCTTTCGAACACTTTGTAAATTATCATCCCAAACCCTATCTATATTTTGACCTTTGACTATAATTAGTGCACATAGTTTTGTTTTGTAACATTCCTTAGGGATAAAATTAAGGTTGTAATGACCTAGTGTGATATTGTCATCACGAACGTCCCAAAAACTAGTTGTGTGAAAATTCATCACTATGATCTACAAGGTGTTTGAAAAAAATTTCCTTTTAAAAACGCGTCAAAATTTTGTCTTATCACGATCACGCTTGATCACGCCATCACGCCAAAAAATATTCTAAATCAAGCGATCACGCCAAAAAATAATGTTACAAACAGTAGCGTTGTTACCGTGAAAAGCACAGCTCAAAATCATATATTTACGCTGTGCCGACGAATCGAGATTCTATTCATCGCGCAATCAGCGAAGACAAAAGTAACCATGACGACCATCCAAGATCTTGGATGAGCGTCATAGTCGATATTTTTATTCCCGTCGTTGAAAACACAACTTACAAAAAGTCATCAATGCTTTGTAAAAAGAGTCAGTGTTAGAGAATCATAACATAAAGTCGGTCCATTATTTCGATTCAATTAAAGTGACATTTCCATAATTAAAAGTTTAGTAATTACTGTTATACATTTGGGGATCATGTAAAAGATTTCTTTCGAAATAAACTCATTTCAACTACACTTGGAGGTTTCTGGGGAATTCGTAAATAGTAAACTGCATACTGATACAGTCTGCTAGACATTAATATGGTAATATTTGTTCTTCATCTTTGATTTTTTTTTACAGTGATTAGATTGACACATGCGCGATAAAATTTCTATTATTTGTCTTCAGAGGTTACTATTTTCTTTGAAAACTTAACCTCTGATACTCAGGGTATAGCGTAGTGGCAGGTGGCAGAGGCGGAAAATAGCCCCTCTCCCACTAGCGGTTTATTTTAGGGGGCGCCGAAAAGAAAGGCAATCCAAAATGGTCTTTGGAACACCAATTTCGGCGCCCTTTTCCCTTTTTTACCTCGCAAGTTGGTCAAACCACCGCGCTACTGGTTGAAAAACTGTCATAGACTCATAATCAAAATTAAAATAAAAATTGCGATAGAAAAACTTCTTTTTCTTATTTACACGACTAGTTTTTCGCCATGAAAGTCCAGTTGTTTTCTGTACTTAAAGGCTCTGGACAATTTTTCGATTTTACACCAACTTAAATGGCAATTTCTGAATTTAAAAAAAATTAATGTATAACTTTTTTTATATGTCCTGTTAAACCTACCTTTTTAGAATTTAAAAATCGAAAAATTGAAATGAACAAATTAAATGAAGAAGAAAACGAAGAGTTTTTCAAAGAGGAGTATTTCATCTTTCAAAGCCCTAATCTCGGTAAAAATCAAACATTTTGAATTTTTTTTGGTTCAGGTGATGTATCTATTTAGTATCTAAAAATGTAATTTCGGAAAATTTTTGTGGAAGTATCTTTCCTTTAAAATCTCCAAAAAACCTCATTTTTGGCAATTTTCTCCACTAAATTTCCATACGAAAACAGCTATAACTTGGGATGTAGCCAAATAGAAAATTTTTCCGAAAAAATCTAAATAAAGAAATTATTTGTCATTAACTTAAAAAAGTTTGAAACAATAAAATGATTTCCCCAAGGAGATTAGGCTTTTTTTGTGAAAAGTATATGAATAACGTCGTTATGAAGTTTTATTAAGGTCCATGACACACTTATTCCTTAATTACTCATGATGTAATTTATTTTTTCAAAAGCAGTTTGTTCTTAAACATGTCAAAGAAGCAAAAATATAAGGTTTTATCTTCAAATTCTGAAATTGATTTTTCACTATGGTCCTTAAGACACTTCAAAATATGCGCAATTGAAAAAATAGGATTTTTGAAATCTTACACGTAGGAAGAAAACGAAAGAAAAGATATGCTTACTGTCGGTGCCATTGAGTTTAAAACCTTTTCTTTACCATATTTTGGTAACACTTTGCATCCCCTACGTTTTATATACCAAACGAACTCTCTCGATGAGTAGAATTCAAAAATGAAATAATTTTTTTTTCAGATTTTTGAAAATAATTCTTGAAAATGCTTACCACCCCCTTTAAAATATGGTTTAAATATGGTTTATGTTACTAGAGTTTTTTCTGAAAATTTCAAACGAATTGATCCAGCCGTTTAAGAAAAATTTTAATTTTCAGTTTTTTTTAATTTGTTACCATATGGCAACAAGGGTAAAAAAAGGGTTAAGCCCGAAGAGCTAGAGGAGAATCTTTAACCTTTCCCAGGTAAGAAAAAGTCAAGACACTTGATTTCCCATCCAGAACACCCACGTGTGGTTTTCACACAAACGCAGGATTGAAAATAAAATCTACCGCTAGATTTCGAAAAACGTAGTACTCAAAAACAAAGAAACCGCTAGATACAATCCGTCGTCATGATTAAGGCGCGTTCTCTGGATGGGAAACCAATTCTGGATATGAAATTAAGTATCTTCATTTATCCCATCCAAAGGTTTCTCCCCTAGCCCCTTCGGATAGCTTTAAACACGATGGTCGGTGCATTATATGGTCGCAGAGGAATGTAAAGAGATGGAAAAACAGCTTTTCTGATTACTCAAAGTTCAACGATCACTTCAATTGAAAATTCTATTGTAAAAACGTTGATTAGGTCATTAAATGAAAGTCCAGAAAAGACGGCTCGCCATATAAATCGGACGCATTCTGCATAATTTGACAATAAAAATGAAAATTTGTTTTTCCTTTTTTGCCGATTACTAGTTCAATTTTTAAGAATAAGGAGCAATATTTTTACCAATGTATAGCAAAAGAAATTTTCTGAGCAAGAAGATATAGGTACCTTTTCGTATAGGAGAGGTGTACCCAAAATATAAGCCCTAAAAGTTTGCGCATAATCAGGCTTGAAACATAAAAGAATTTTGTCACAACACGCTAATTAATTATGCAGATTTGTTATAGCGACAACAAAAGAAACCTGTTTACTCGACATAAACTCCCTTAAGGGCAAGAGACCTGGTATATGACGAGCCGTTTTTCCATTGTTTTCAAGAAGCTGTTTTTCCATCTCTTTACATTCCTCTGATGGTTGCAAATTGATTTGTTTTGATGTCTGTACTAATTAATAATTAGCTCTCTATTTTGTTCTCCAGCATAGTGTCTTAACACATTAATGTTTCGAGTAGTCCCTTGAGACATTTGACGACATTTGATACTATTTTCCTATTGTAGAATTTATTCTAGCCTTTCATGACGTAGCATTTTAAAGGCGTTTGACAGCGTTGTCTTTCGTGTCTTTTTTGTATTATTCGCAAAGTCGCTCTAGTAGAGTATGAGTGAGAAGAGAATTTGATATCTTTCAAGAAGAGATTTTTATGTTCGAAACTTAAAGCATTTTCTTGCTAATGGTAAAGAATTTCTTACATTTGAGGTTAAGTTTTAAACCACTATCAAGTGTTTTAGTAAGTATCTTTTTCCACCTACAATCGTGGACATAATATTTGGGACAAAAGGGAAATCCCCAGTGAAAATTTAAAACCACAAATGATTTGGAAGTGCCTTAATTTAAGGTGCGAATGTAGAATTTTAATTCTGAGTCCAAAAAGGCTCCAAAAAGGCTAAGAATATAGCCTAGAAGCCAGTCAACTCCTCCAAAATTGAAATATTCGATGAGGTCAAATGGAAAGCCCGAAATCGTCATTCTCGCCCGAACTTTAATTTCTGAATAACGGTGAAATACCCAGAATTCTCAATATATTTCGTCCATGATTGTAGAATTATCAGCGTTGTTGTTTTATGGACTTTCTGACTTTAGCCTTAGATTTCTTGATGTCTTGTAAGCTAATTTTCAGGCCTTGTCAAACCTCTTTTCTAAGCAAATTTGTGTACTTTATTATTTAACCTGCATTATGTATATGTATATGCTGAGTCATCAATCGTGATCGTTCAAACTTACTGTATTTTACAGACTAAAAAGTCCATACGGACTGCATTTAATATGGACTAAAACAGTTTATATAATACAAATTTGTAAAACACGGACTTTTTTAATAATTAAATCGAAAAAGGTTCAGGCACCCCTGCTAAGGCAAGTTACGGCCTGTGCAAAAAATTAACGAATCAATCAAGTAAAGGCCTGTTTCGATCGCGCGAGCGTGCACGCTAGGGCAAAATTTCCTAAAATAGCCTAATGACGTCGCCATACGTCACGAATTAAATTTTCTTGTACACAAAAAGTGTACGCTTTTGTGAACTTTTTTTGAGCGTACAGGAGTGCACATCTCAATTGATAATTTTTCAACCAATCAAGAAAGAGAAAAACTGCTGAGTAAACAAAAAAATGTAAACATACAGATTGTGTATGTTTTTCATGGAAATCAAACATTGATCGCGCGGAGTGTATGATAGATGGAAACAGGCCTTAACGCGTGATGGCCAGTTGCATGTTCCACCCCTTTTTTGGGAAAATTTTTTGGTTATTTTCACTCGTCATTTTAATGTCTTAAAAGTCCTGGGTCCAAAATTCCGTTTCAGCCATTTTGATAAAATTAAGGAAAAACACTTTTTGCTGACGTCAGCAAAACGTCAGCAAAAATTTAAAATGCTAATAACTCCTGGAATATTTGTCGAAATGAGCTCATTGATGATACCTTTCGTTTCCCAAAAAATTTTTTCTCAAAATTGATGACGTCAGCAAAAATCAGCAATTTTCGTTTTCCTCAAAAAATGCTGACGTCATCAATTTTTAGGTCAATTTTTTACATCCGCAAAAAATTTTTGGAATTGAAAGACGGAAAAAACTCTTGCCTATTGCTCATTCCGACATCGACTTTTTATTTCTGCCTATCTTCTCTGAGGCTATTTTCTGACCCCCTGGTGACTTTTCTAACTTATTTACTATGTTTTCTGACTATTCTAAAGTATTTTAACTGACCTTGAATTATCGTCCCAAACGGGGTTCGAACCCATATCTATATCCACCCAGCCGGCAAAAAAACGTTTAAAAAACGTTTAAAAAACGTTTTTCACAACGTTTGGAAAACGTTTTTTTCAGGTTGTATTTGTCGCACTTTAAAACGTTTTTTCACAACGTCAAAAAAACGTTTTTCAAACGTTTATAGATTACGTTTTTGCAAGGCGTTTAAAAAACGTTGTTTCTACGTTTTCTTCTAGCCACTTGAAAGACGTCTTTTTGGAACTAATTATGGACGTCTCTAGGACGTTTCCGAGACGTTCTAATTTTATTAATTTCGGTATGGTACGTTTCTGAGACGACTTAAAAACGTCTTTAAAAGTTATTTTAGATTAGTTTTAACACGTCTCTAAGACGTTCTTTGCCAAAATAATTCCTATTCATTGCACTATTATGAGAAAGACCGTACACACATTTGAATTTTCTTTGAATGCTCTTTTCTTTTTAATTTTCTGGGTATGATAATCTACAATCAGTTTAAATTAAACGCAATGAAATCAAAAATTTAATGTTCTTTCTCTCTTCCGTCCTTCCTTTCTGGCATCTTTGTGATAATCATTCCAAACGTTTCCAGTATGATTGCTATTCGAAGTGTTAAAAAACGATATCTTGATTGCGATTTCTTTGGTCTCCTTCACACATTTGCGATCCTGAAAAAATAAAAGACGAATAGTAAATTTGATGTTTAAAGATTTTTTAGCTGCAGTTGAGACGTTGAAAACTATCTTTTCTTTCCACGGGAAAAAGAATGCTCTAGAAGGATAAAGAAAAAACTTCTTAAATTTCCTGGCCAAACTTTATGTTTCACGAAATGTATTCTATAAGGGACTTTGCTAAATTATTTTCGTTGAGACAGGGGTGTTTCCAAGTCAAATTTCATTAGTTTGAAGTACCAAGCTCACTCAGTGATGCAGGGGTATTAACAAGAAATTAGCATAGTTTTGGAAAGATATTATTAAAGTCTTGTTACATTTCACCTACCTTTACTAGCATATTTTCGGTACTTTCTGCTGGCGACCACACAAAGTCAGCTGAGGATAGTCGCAATAAGGAAACCAATAATACACTCCAGCTTGAATCTGAGGGAAAAGAAGTTAAAATAAAAAGTTTTAACATAAAGTTTACCGAAGATTATGTAATTTTTCCAAGGTTTGCTCTCAAAAATAAATATCATCAGAAATTGAAACCTGAAATAAGCTACACCGATAAAGCCTCTAAGAATTAACTTAAATATCAAAAGCATTTTCAGTTTAATGTAAACTACTTACATTATCTATTTTTGTAAAAGAACCAGCTTCTTCCAGTCTTCGTGCATGAAACATCCAACTTTGTTTGATTTTTGTTTTGAACTACAAGTGATTTCGAATTCGAACGTTCGAACGTTCGAACGTTCGAACGTTCGAAAGCTGTCCAGAAAAGAAGTCATTCCATTGTTAATTCGGCGGACGATGGGGGCGGCGAGTGGGTGTTTCTATTACAAGTTTATATTCTACGGGTGGGCGATCTTACGAGGTATTCAAACAGGGAGTGGGCGTTTTATTAAAATATATTTTTTAAAACTTAAAGAGAAGTCAATAAAGTAAAAGAGAAAAATATATATAGAATATCTCTGCTATATCTCAGAGCAGGTAGGTAAAGTCTCAGAAATTTTCTTAGGATAAAAGCTGAGAAGAGTCGATGAAGTTATATTTATATATTTCAAATATAAATCTTGGGCACTACACTTTCGTCACAAAAAAACGTTTTATAGACGTTTAAAAAACGTTGATCAAAATCACGTTTAAATCAAGTTTAGCAAAAACGTTTCTTAAACGTTGTTAGCAAAACCTTTGAAAAACGTTTGGATTTTAACGTTTCAACAACGTTTTATAAACGTTATGAAATAACGCGTTTTCTCTACAACGTTGAAAAAACGTTTATAAAACGTTTTTTGGCAACGCGTTTTTTCACAACGTAATTTAAACCTAAAAAAAACGTTTTGAAAACGTTGTGTGCCGGCTGGGCATATCCACCCTACCTTCGTACAAAATTTGAGCTAATTTCAATAAATATTCCAGGAGATATTAGTATTTCAAATTTTTGCTGACGTCAGCAAAAAGAGTTATGCCTTTAATTTTCTCAAAATGGCTGAAAAAGAATTTTTGGCCCAGGACTTTTTAAAAAGGTATTAATATGAAGAGTGAAAATAACCAAAAATTTTTCGATAAAAAGGGGTGGAACAACTGGCCGTCACGGCCGTCACGATTCATCGAATCTTTTGCACAGGTCGTTACTTGCCTGAGTGAATAACGGTTTAAAACCTAAAAATGACCAAATGAATGCATATTTGGCATTGCTCCAAGATTTTAAGTACCGAATCTCTTAAAACAATTATCATTGATTACCTCATCGGCCCTTTTTACACCAGCCCTTCATGGCGTTTATTCTTTGGCTGGTGGTATATAATAAGGGTCGGCGTGATAATGTTTAAAATTTTCCATATTTCACTGAAAAGCGGCAATATTTTTGGACCATTTTTTCTCAATTTAAGGGGTTTCAAGTGTAATTATAAATTAAAAACAACCATGTTTTAATCCGTACTCAAATATTTGCGAAATATTGATATTTAATGTAATACTAAAGTCCATTTGCTTTGGGTGTGCTCTCTTTTTTGCTACCATAAGGAAACCATGCCAGTGTAGTTAGAGTAGTTCCCTTGAGAGTGGTTTCCACATGGTAGGAAAAAGAGTGCACAATTAAAGCGAATAGACTTTAGCCCACCACGCGATCTTTTATCACTTTGTGTTAGGAAAAATCCTTGTTCGTCTGGTACAGCCTAAATTTAATCTCTTTCCTTTTTGTTCTATGAACAGTTTGAAGGTAATACAACTATAAAACATTGCATGGAAAATGATACCAATGATATTAGAATGGATAACATATCTCCTGTTGGCTGTTGTTGTATACAATTTGATAGTTTACCTAAACCATGTATATGATTTAAAAGACTATCCCCCAGGCCCTTTTCCTCTCCCTTTAATCGGGAACTTGCATTGTATTGATTTTAAAAGGCCTCATAAAACATATCAAAAACTGACAAAAGCTTATGGAGATGTATTCTCGATCAGCTTTGGTATGGAGAGAATCGTCATGGTGAATACAATAGAACAAGCTAAAGAGGCGCTCGTGACAAAATCTGCTGAATTCGCAGGTAGGCCATCAAACCACCATGCATTTGCAATGATAACAAGAAATTATCAAGATTTAGTCTTTGCTGATTATGGTTCACACTGGTTACTAGTTCGAAAACTAGCAATCAGGTCCTTAAAAATGTATGCCAATCTAGATGGAAAACTTGAAGTGAAAGTTGCACAAGAAGTTGAACAAATGAATGGACGATTAATGGAGAAAACTAATGAACCTGTTAATCTAAACGTGGAAATAAGTAAGTTTTTTTCAGACAGTTTCTTTAGAAATTATCTACCGAACGTCTCTAATTTTCTCTGTCAAAAGTAAAGATATTTGGTCAATGGTTTTAGGGTTAAAGTCAAATAATACATGTTTGTTAGGCTATGGTCTACGCCGTTCTAAAAGACTATTTTTCTGACACTATCTGCTTGAACACCCCTGTCTCATTTTTCTGACACTATCTACTTTAAGCGTACAAACTTTCGCGAGGTCGAAAATTCGCGAAATTTATGACATTTACTTTCGCGAATTTAAGGAAAAAATTTCGTGAATTGGGTGATCAAAATGAAAATTTTCACACGAAAAATAGCTTAAGAGTGACAAATGCTTCTCGAATTCGATTAAAAACTGGTAATATATGACCTCAATGAGGCTTTCAAGGAATAGAAATGCTATTTTTTTATTCTGATTTCGAAACTTTACAGATTTTCAACTTTTTCAAGAATTTTTTGCGAGCATAAACTTTCGCGAATCGCCTTGTTAAGAATTTTCAAAGACATTTTCTTTCGCGAAAAAGGCCAAAATTCGCAAAAGTCGCAAAAGTTTAATACTTGAACTACACCCCTCTCTTATTTTTCTGACATTATCTACTTGAACACCCCTGTCTCATTTTTCTGACATTATCAACTTGAACACCCCTGTGAGGTGACTCTGAATAAAATCAAATTTTGAGATAAAAAAACTCACTGGGGTTGAAATTTTTACCTTCACCGGGATAGGGAGGAATATTTTCCTTGAGTTCAAACTATAAAACTGATAACCTTAGTATACTTTGGCGTTTTGGCTCCATCCCTCTTAAGATTAGATTTAATTATAATAATTGTGAGTGGGATGTCATCATGTCAAAAATCTTTTAAAAAAGTCGAAAATGAAGATGAAAAATGAATAAGAAAAAATCAACTCCTGGTAGAAAAGCTTACAGTATTGAATGGATTAATTTTTTCCCACTTTTAGGGTTGTTCATGACAAATATTATCTCCACAATAGTACTTGGTGAAAGATACGAAAATATAGAAAACCCCACATTTCAAAAGATATTAGAATTAAATAACTATTTACATTATGCTGTATATCATGGTGATCCTATTTCAATTTCAAAATGGCAGAAATATCTTCCTATCCACTCGACTAGAATGTTATCAAGCTACTTAGCAAAGAGAGATGAACATTTCAGAAATGTTTTTAACAAACATAAGACGAACTTGAAACCGGAAATGTTGAAAAATATGTTGGACTTGTTTATCCATACATCTAGTGATGAAGAGTTTCTTAAAAAAAATGGAATAAGCGAGTTAACACGTGACACGATTGAAATGGTGATGATGGACCTCCTTGATGCAAGTGTTGACAATACAGCTGTAACTCTTTCTTGGATAGTTTTGTACTTATTACATCATCCAAAATACATGAGAGAGGCTTACAATGAGATTAAACACATGGTTGGTGCAAAAAAATACCCAAAGATGAGCGATCAGTCCTCACTACCACTTGTTCAGGCTATCATACAAGAGACTTTACGTTTGGCAATAGGCCCTTTAAGTTTACCACATAAATCAACAAAAGATAGCTCACTGAATGGAAAATCAATCAAAAAGGACACTCAAGTGTTGTTTCATATTTGGAATATTCATCGAGACGAGCGGTACTGGAATGATCCAGAAATCTTTAAGCCAGAGCGTTGGATAGATGAAAATGGAAATTTTGCACCAAATATTTGTAAAAGTTACTTACCGTTTTTGATGGGCAAGCGCGTGTGCTTTGGTGAGCAAATTGCAAGAACAGAGTTATTTATAGCTCTAACAAGATTATTGGTTGATTTTCATATCGAACCAGAATCTGGATTGCTGCCAAGTCTAACTGATGTCACCATAGGTGTTAACCAATATATGACACCCTTGTACAAAGTAATTCTTAGAAAACGAGATGTATAAGAAGAAGCCGATGGCTATCATCATATCATGTAATATCAATTAATGCTTTTCATGATGCCAGAGCATGGGAACGTCTTCAGTCTTCTACGGTATCGATACCGATAGTGAACAGATAGAAATTGGATTGAAAACTCTATTATTCTTTGTTAAAAATTATAAAAATATATACAAAATATGATAAATATATAAATAGTTTAATATAATAGGAAATATAATATCACGGGTATTACTCTTAAAGTGCATCAATCTGACTTTATTTCATAGAAGTCATTTCCTTGTGGTCGATGGTGGTGGTTATTTATACAAGAAACTTTTTTGATTATATATCTGTTGACGTATTTCTTTACTAAAATTTTATTACATAAATTTAACTATGAACTCCCTTTTACTCCCGCTTTTACTTTCTAAACAGCTAGCAGTATTCAGGAGGGAACTATTGCTAGGTTGACACCACTTGATACAGGGACAAAATTAACAACCATCTGATTTGGTGGAAGTGCAGAATTTAATACCACTCGAAGATTCTTATTCTCAAATCATCCCACCCAAAAAAAGCCATAACGGTTTTTTGTTGTTTAATTTTTTTATTTCTAATGTTTTAATGTTTATTTTTTTCAAAAGGTGTATATTATTCACTTAATTTCGAGTTAGTTAAGATTACATTTATCTGAACGCCATGGTTTTGCTGTTAATCTTTATACGGGGTTGTTGGTTAACGATCAGTGATTTTAGACAATCCGAAATCTGAACAATTTGAACTCATCTGAAATATTAATTTTGTTTTCACTCATATATTTTATAATCATTTTCTCTGTTATAGTAAAATAAATTAAGATAATGGAGGTTATCGAAGAGTTGATCAAAGACAAAGATGCCAAAAAATTTTGTAACGAATCGCATTCCTGGAAGAACGAACATTTAGTCATTGCAAAACCGTATGGGCAAATTTTCAGAGAGGGATATGTAGCTAATTTTCATCAGAAGATTCAAAATGTTACCTGCTATGAAGACGATGTATGGATTACAAGCCATCCAAAATCTGGTAAGCTACTACTAATATCTACCCAGCTGGCACACGGCGTCCTTTCGACGTTATATGGAAGTTATGAACTTTAGATGGACATTGAAACAGTGTTGTGTGCCAGCTGGGTACTGAATGAGTTTTGGATTAGCTGAATTTTACTTTGTTTGGTCAGTTTTCTTTATAAAAAAATGTTTCCAGGTTGACTTTTATTTTATTGTTAGTTAATTGTTTTACGAACTAGTATGTGATATTTCGAACTACATGAGCTTAAATTAAAGTTTTATAGAAAGGTTTATAGGCTAAATTCTGAAGAATAAAAAATAGTTAGCTACCTGGTAAGAATTTTTTAGCCACCGGGGATAGCATGAAGGAGCTAAGTACCAATGGGTATGGGGAATGTCTTGCTTTTACCAGGGGTCAATCGAAGTGAATTGAACCTTGATTGGCAATCGAATCAATCGAATCAATCAGCTGATTAAGTTCGATTAATTCGGCCAATTGAAGAGCAACCGTAGTCGAAAAAAATGTAACTTCGATTGGAATTTGATTGTTATTCGATCAACTTCGATTGATATTCGATCAACTTCGATTGATATCTTATAACTTCGACTGATGCTTGAGGGATATGTCGTCGACTTAGAAAGCTGTTTGATCGACTTCAATCGGTAATCGATAGGTTTAAATTGTCGTTCGATCAAGTTCGGTTATACTTATTTCAGATAAAGTCTTATTTCCCGAGGGAATATCAATCGAATTCAATTGAATTAATCGAATCAATCAAGAATAGAAAAATGTAAATTCGATTGCAGTTCGATTGGTTCGGACAATCGAATACCAATCATTCGGTTGACTTCGATTGACTTCGACCAGCAATCGAATAATTCGATTGATGGCTTTTAATATGTGGAGGAATTCAAATTCTAATTGTTTGGGTCGGGTTATCACCTTCCCTTCCAGTCTCTCTAAGGGTTACCAAAACAACAAAAAGTCAAAAACAGTATCTCTAAGGGTCAGGTTTTTTCACATTACCGAGTCAGAAAATGGCGAAAAGCAAAAAAGTAGGACATTTTTTTCAAAAATCGAAGAAAATTTTTCCACAATCGAAGAAAGTCTTTGAAAATCGAAGAAAGTTTTTGTAAAACAGTCTCTCTAAGGGTCACCTTTTTAGCAATTTATTCTCTCTAAGGATCACCTTTTCAGCAAAATTCAGTCTCGCTAAGGGTTTGCACATACCCGACATCCCCTAACCCTAGTACCTCCCCCCTCCTCCGGGATTCACACGTAATACGTGATATTCTTATTCTAGGTACAAGATGGACTCAGGAAATAGTATGGTGCTTAAAAAACAACATGGACCTTGAAAAAGCCTTGTCGACAAATTTGAACGTCCGAATTCCAATGTTATGGTATGTCAAATTAATAAGATTTATATTTTTAAGTTAAGTTTAAGTTTAGTTAACTTTATGCTCTTAAACATGAATATGTTGTGAATTAGTTTTAATGTGGTACTTCTGAAAACCAATAGACCACTCAAAATAGGTTTGGCGAATGGCGTTTTAAATCACCATGCTTAGACACCATAAAGTCGGCCAGTGAGTAACCCACATTGAGCTTCTTCTCGACAAGGCAAACTAGGTTTGGATGCGGTCCCAACTTGGGACAGCTGGAGTTTTTACAAGCTCTTATTTGATTTGGTTGGTCGTTAAGATGTAATAAAAGAATCTTGTTACTTTTTTTTCTAAAGAACGCGTCATCTCTATCACTTTAAATGACCAATTAGTGAAGTATCTTGTAAAAACTCCAGCTCATCCCCCCAACTTGCGGTCTAAAATCCTCATTAGAAATTTTTGTCTTTCTAGTGATGACTTCTTTGCTAACGACTACGTTGATCCACAAGTCAGCTCATTTGAATTTGTAAAGAATATGGAAAGACCAAGAATTGTGCACACTCATCTAATGTACGATATGTTACCGAGAGATTTACTAGAGAAAAAAATCAAGGTATGTTCGATTTGTTTATTTGTTAAAACAATACTGAAAATGTGACGTAGAAAAATGTATAACAAAAACTAGGCAATTAGATCAGGCTGGGTAAAAGTCTTGATATTGATATGCAGGATACTATACTGTTAATATCTTGGAGCCCGGGGGGGAGGGGGGGGGTACTAGGGCAAGATGGGTTACGGGGATGCTCCGCTGGTCAGGGTACCTTTTTTGACCTCCACGAGTCCCAGGTAGGGTCGCAAAAACACCAAAATAGAAAAATCAGTCCCTCGTAGGGTGCCTATTTTTGGAAAATTTGGGGAAAAAGTAGAAAATTAGAGAAAATTTTGGAATTTCAGTCCCATTCAGGGTCACTTTTTTCGCAAATTTCGAGTCCCACGTAGGGTCTATTTTTCGAACCTCAGCGGAGCACCCCCGTCGGTCGACAAGGGTAGTACCCCCCCCCGGGTCTTGGAGGAAGTAACGTCAGCTGCATTTTGACGCCAATTTCCGATCGACTTTCTCGAGTTTAGGTTGAGACACAAATAGAGCCTTTGATTACCTTAAAAGGGAACTATTTTTTGCGGGTGCATAGTTTTTAGATTTTTTGCGGAACTTAATTTTGCGGATTTCTGACTTGAAAGAAAATTAGAGCCGTTCTGTATATAATTCGATCTTTGTTTTTTGCGTTTGAAAACTTTTGCGGGAACTTAATTTTGTGGTTTTGGGCCAATTTGGTAGATTAAGCATACTAGTATTGTTGCTTTTGAGGGTGTGTGTGTTTTAAGGGGTATCTACTGACTTGTATTAAATTTATCATCAAGTTTCAGGGGTTTAGCCTGCGATATCAGTTTCTTTGGGTTTTTCCAAGTTTTTATTCGTAGACCCAAGGCGAAAAATATTTCTGATGGGTTACTATTTGAAAAAGAACAAAGGGGTATATATTGCATCGTCTGTGACGAATCCTAAGAGTTGGCGCATTTTACCCCCTGTATTAGGGCTGGAGAATCGGGTATATGCAGACCGAAAACCAGCACTTAGAGAAACTAAATTTTGGTGAAAAAGTGAACCTTGGAGAGACAAAATTGGTGAAAAAGTGACCCTTAGAAACTATTTTCGAAAATTTTATTGACCTTAGTGAGACTTTCAAGTTTTCGTGCTTTTCGCATCCTTAGAGAGACTATGAAATGTGAAAACATCGACCCTCAGAGAGACTTTTTCGGCTTTATGTTATTTTTGTAACCCTTAGAGACTTTGGAAGGTGAAAAAGCCTACCTTCACCGTCCGCACGTTCCAACACCTATTTTTGTCTAAGTACTCCCAGGAGCTTTACCTTTTTAATTCTTACTGATTTCTACCTTTAGATGATCTACGTTATTCGAAATCCAAGAGATGTAATCATATCTTATCTCAACCATTTGCGAATATTACATGGGTATGAAGGAGATTTGCAAACACTGCTTGATTTATTCTTAAAAGATTTAGGACCGCATTGGGGTCCTTATTTCAAACATGTTTTAAGTTATTGGAACAAGAAATCAGAGCTACCAAATTTGTTGATTACAAGGTATGAAGAGATGCAAGCAGATTTACCAAAAGTTATTAAAAGAATTGCCAGCTTCCTAGAAGTTACAATATCAGATGAAGATGTACTGAAATTGTGTGACCATGTATCTTTTGAAAAAATGAAGGCTAATCCTATGGTTAACAAGGACGAATCTTTTGAGGTAGGTTAATTTTGTTGATTCTTGTTTTAGGAGTCATACCGGGCTTTTCCAGAAAAAAACTCTACAACCCCTGTTTAGGAGTTCCAGCCTTTTGTGACCTCTCATTAGAATTCCAACTGGAAATACTGTAACCCCCCTTAAATTTCCAGTCAAACCTCTCTGGGATTCCGGATTTTTACAGAATTTGAAGCACTACCTCAATGGAATTCTGCTTATTTTTTGACGGATTTTTGTAGACCCCTATTTGGAATTCTACCTCATTTCAAACCCTACCTCCTGTAACAGAACTGGACCTTCGCAGCAGGGAGTGTGTAGTTTTTTTCTAGAAAAGCCCACTTGGTCTAAACGCAAATTATGTTCTCAAAAAAGCCGATCTTTTTCCCGTTCGGATACAAACGACCCCTGACCGCATAATCACGGTTGAAAAGGTTTAATTTCGAAACTAATCTCGCATAGTTGTAGTCATTCCACAAATCTTCCATATACTTTTAGGAAAGGAAAAAAGCGATGAACAATGGTTATGCTGGCAAATTTATTAACAAAGGTAAAAGTGGAACGTGGAAAGAATATCTAACCGATGAAATGGTTCAACGATTTGAACAGTGGGAAGAGAAATGGTTGAAAGATACTGATCTTAAATTTGTTTATGAAGTTTGAAGTGTATTCAGTCAAATTCTTTTTTATTACAACGTTTGTGTAGGGAGACCAAAATCCTTTATTTTTGAATCCGTCAATCTCGTACCCCAGAGCCATTCACCATTTTTTTTATTTTACTGAAAAACGTGGATATAGTTTAGCACTGCGCTGTATCAATTTTAGGGCGGTGGGCGTTTTTTGAAAGACTTGGGCAGGTTATTTTCGGTGCCCAAGAAGGGCTGTGGGCGTGAAATAGTCGAAATAAAAGTGAAAGTGAAAAAAGTCAAGACCATTTTTTTCGAGTGATTTGACCCTCGCGATAAACTTTAATATATTATTATTAGCAGGTTGATTTGCGCGAAATTGTTACGAAAGTGTTAAAAAATTGTCAAAAAACTTTTTTTTTAAATTTAAACTTCTTTTAGTGTTTTTGTAACCTCTAGGGGTCCAGAAAAAATATTAACAGCTTTCCAACTTCATGAACCTTTTAACTTTCAGAAAAATTCAATTTTTTCACTTACAGCCAGTTTTTTCACAGTCTATGCGAAGAGTCAGTGAATGCATTTTTGCACTTGAGTAGCAAAAATCTGCAATTTCAACCTCAATATTTTTCATTGTGGCAACAAACTTTGCCACTGTGGCAAAAATTTTACCACATGCCCCTGAACCTTTTTTTGAGGGGACCTCTCATACAAAATTTGAGCTCAAAATTTCAAAGTGATATTCATTATTTATTATTTTGAGCAGTGGCAAAATTTGATGACGTCACCGATGGTGGTGACGTCATCATTGATGACAAAATTTTGATAGCAGGTGCCAATACATATTATAAACACACTGTGAAAATTTTATGAAAAATTATTAATCTAATCAAAAGTTATCAAAAAATTTCCTTCAGGGAAAATACTTGCGAAGGGTTAAGCAAATTTTGTGACACACTCTCTTTATTAACACGAGACTCTTTCCCAAAGGTATTTTAAGGAAAAAGTTTTTTCCAGTTCTCACTTTTATGAATAATTTCATTTTAGTGAAAAGTAAAATTGCATAAAAAGATTAGAAAAACTTTTGATCATGTCTACCAATGGAGAGGAAAGATGGCAAGCAATCAAATATCAGCCACAAAATCAGAAAAATTTCCATCAATGGATACACCAAAAGTTACGAAAATTGAAACAAACTCACCAAAAAAGTTTCGACGTAATGAATAAGTACTTTCCAGTGGAGAAGACTATGACAGAAAGTATGGAAAAGATGACAGATGATGATATCAAAGTCGCAGCAAAAGAATGTGGTTTCCATCCATCAATTACTGAACTTCTATTAGCAATTCAAACGGATCCAATCATACACATGTTTTTTCATCACATGTATGAACAACAAACAGTTCATCTACCACCAGGAAAACTGTGCATCCAGTCCTGGCAAGAGGCATTAATTGTTATCAACGAATGTATAAATGAAGCTATTGAATTTGATCATGAAAATCCAATCACTGCACCACTGTATTGTATTTTCAGTAGCCCAATAGCAACACCAGTTGGAAATACCTGTTTTTTGCATGAAAAAGTGAATGCTTTGATGAAGGAAATTTTGATTGAATGGGGTAAGTACTTAACAAGCAAATCTTCTTGTTACGTATTAACTGATGCACCTAAAGGTTGGTTCAGCATTAAAGCCCTAGAAGCCATGCCGAATTTCAATGAAACATATGTCTGCGATCCATCAAAGCCTTTTTGGGGTTTCACTTCTTGGGACGATTTTTTTGTTCGCAAGTTTAAAGATGGAGCAAGATCAGTGGATGATGAAGAAGATGATTGCATAATTGTTAATCCATGCGAAGCAACCCCTTACAAAGTTAAATGGAACGTCAAAAAGTATGATCAATTTTGGATAAAGGAACAAAATTATTCTATGGAGTTCGTCTTGAATAAGAACCCATTGGCAGCTGCTTTTAATGGGGGAACAATTTATCAGGGCTTATTATGCGCTACCAATTATCATAGATTTCATAGCCCTGTTAATGGCATTATCCACCATCTCGATTTGGTTGAAGGAAGTTATTTTTCACAACCGTACATAGAAGGTGGATATCCAATCTTGAGAGACGTACTACCATACTTAGCGCATGTCGCAACAAGAGGAATCTTTTATATCAAAGCCGACAATCCAAATATTGGTTTGATTGCGTTTATAGCAGTTGGAATGACTGAAGTATCAACAGTTGAAATGACAGTAAAAGTTGGAGATCGCGTGAAAAAGGGTCACGAAATCGGAATGTTTCATTATGGAGGATCGAACTTCCTGTTAGTTTTTAGAGGGGAAGTTAACATCAAATTCGATGACCAATTATTGCAAGGCTTAAATTCTGGTAACATCAAATTGAATAAACGAATTGGCCATGTTCTTGCACCTGAAATAAAATAACAAGAAGGCGCCTTATGATGAAAAACTTTATAAAATCCTAGAAATATTCTTATCTTCATATTCATTTATCATTTATTGTTAATCTAATTTATTAATTTAATCTTTTTAATTTAATTCTTTTCAGGTGAAGAGCCAAATGTAAATTTTGGAAATGCCAGAAATATATCATTATTATTATTATTGTTATCTCAGGAGTAAATATTAGAGGAAATATGACGTCAAAATTAGTGAAACAACTCAATCCGAAAGTGAACCTCGGTTGTTCGTAAAATGATATAATTTCAAAAGTATGGTCAATAATTTAACATATCTTACTTTATATTGATATAGAATTTGTAATTCATGAATATAAAAGAATTGTTTTTAAATTTTCTCAGCAATACTAGTAGTTTCATGTTATTCACGATCATCAGTTGATTTGAAATGACTATAAAGGCCGGTCGGTCTCCACAGGTTTTTTCCAAACATACCACTATAGAAATTGATTAAAGGATACTAAGCTCTAATTTAGTTTAGACGGTTGACTTTCTGCCTTGTCTCCGTTCGATCTGAGCGAAGGCAGAAAATCGACAAAAAGTCGGCAGTTAAAATCTTTGCTTGGAAAAGGTTGAAAGAAGTCCATTGTATTGACGTCAAAAGATGTCATTACATTGGCTTTAGACGTCGACTTTCTGCCGACTTTCGTTTGAAATGAACGGAGGCAAGGCATAAAGTCGACCGTCTAAACTAGAGCTAAAACACAATAGACCTCTCTTCTGTTCATATCCACCATCATCTTGAATTGTATGCAGAAATGTGCAGCACGAATTTGCCGTAGTGAGTTTTGCTAAGGAAAATATGCAAAATCTATGCAAGTTTTATAAGGATTCTTAACTCTATAGGTGATATAACCTTGAAATAAAAGCATTATGCAGAAATAAAATTCAAATTTATTTTTCTGACTTCACTTTAAACAGATTTGTTTAAATTGCGAAAATTTGAACCCGCGAAATACAATTTTATCAAAAGAATTGAAAAATACCTGGGAAGATGAAAGAAATTTGTCTAAAAAAGGGCAAATGCGAAATGCAATTTTTTCAATTTTTTTTTCGACCGTGAAGATTAGTTCCAGCGAAAATTAGTTCCCTTAAGGTATAGGCGTAGCCACGTAAAAAGACTAAAATGAAAATCATTGGTCTGATCTTGAAAGTGTTTCCGTTAAATTCTTTCCCGCAATCAAGCCGGTCCGGGTTTTGATTTTCCTACCCAACGTAAGCCGTATTCCAAGTCCCTTCACGGGTTTAATCGGGGAAACAAAAAACTCTGATCAATCTCTTATTCCGACATTTGAAATTTTTAAGTACTTTAGTTAGATTTAACGCTATTACGACTTCAGGAAACAAAATTATTGCAGAATCCATGATCGAGAAAGTCTGCGAAGAAAGCCATTAAGATTAAGTCCATTAAAAAAAGCAAACGATTCATTCCAATTCTTATACTCAACATTTTGAAGTCAAAACTTTTGGGTCGTTAAAATCTAATTTAAAAAAGAAACCATCTAATGTAAAATCGAGAAATTAACGCGCGTTCTTTTGTTTTGATACTTGGTTTGATTAACTGAATGTTTTTGCAAGCTTAGCATTCTTGAAGCAGTGATTCAGACTAGTGCACCCTGGAAGAAACTACTTTTTTCTTTGTATTAGCGCTTTGCTTTTTTAAAACCTACCTTTTTATATTTTTAGAGTAAAAATATGGAAAGAAAAAAATAACCAAAATGGCGACTATCAACATGAAAAATAAAAATCAAAAAAATGGTGAAACTTCGAAACCCGAAAAATTTGATCGTGTAGTTGGTATTACGTCAGCATTTTTGACAGCTTTTTTCTTTAATTTCCTTTCTTGCTGTGCAAGGTATGTATTCACAAAGAATCCTACAGTCCAGTTGTCTGGTCCACAATTAACCTTCATTCGTGGATTTGTGCAACTGATAATGATTGGTGTAGTGATGGCCTTTACTAAAACATTCCCTTTTCAAAACCCAAACGATTTATTACCACTATTTCTGTCTGGATGTATAAAAGCTACAGCCTCTATATTTTGTTTTACTGCATTAAAAGGTGTTAGCGTAGGCACCGTATGTATCATTGAATCGACTACCCCTGCTGTTGCATTTTTATTTGGATTCGTATTCCTTAAAGAAAAGTGTAGCATGTTAAATGGTATTTTGGGCCTTCTTACATTTGTTGGTATCGTTATTGTTATGGTTCCGAATATCATCTTTCCTGTCAAAACCAATTATATCAAAGGCTATACTAGCTCTGTGGAGCGATATTTACTTGGTGCAGCGTCTGCTTTTGCTGGTGTTTTACTTCGGTGTACATTCAAGACTGTAAGTAGAATTCTAATGATGAAAACTATGGACTATAAATTGTTTGTCCTGTATCCAAGTATTGCTATGTTGGTTCTGTCACCATTGACGATGTTAATTCAGCAAGACTATTTGATCACAACTGAATTGCCACTATCAAGTTGGTTGATATTAATCGTTATTGGAATATCTGGATTTCTTGGTAATTTGTTTAGTGTAATTGCTTTGAAACATGAACACGTTAGTATTGTGGCTTTCGTGGCATCAACAGAAATTCTGTTTGCTTATTGTTATGATTTGTGGCTTGCACACGAGGCTCCAAATCCTTATTCATGGATCGGAATCATAACAGTGGTGTTGTGTTCAACATTAGTTATGCTGAACAGAATATTTGACTTTGAGAATAAAATAGACTGTTGTAAAAGAAACAGCAAGATTCACAAAGATGCGAAAAGTGTGGAAAATACTTAGATGTTTTACTTGCAAGCGTTTCAATCTCTCTATATCCTTTTTCCTGTCATTTCGTGACCTACTTATACACCCTATGTCGCATCCACAGTACGATAGTCCTAGGGATCGATCGATAGATATTTAACATTTTTGAACATGTTTCATATCAGACCAGATAGAGACCAGATATCGCAGCAGTTCTCTTTTATAAATAGTTCTTTTAGATTGTCTTTATTTATCAAAAATTGATCCACCACTGTGCAAGTTAAATGCCATAAACAGCTTCCCCCCCTTAATTCCCCTCATTTCTCGTGTCTCCAAACTGCCATGTCACCAAGATAGTAAAAACTACCATTTTTTGGGATTTTCGGGATTTTTTGGGATTTTTTATGGGAATTTTTGGAAAAGTGTACGAGATTTTTTCGAGTGATTTACCCCTCGGACAAATCTTTTACCGATAACGATCCTATGTCTACACAAGATCACTAAAAAAGGGAATAGTTTAGGAGAGGCGTGATAAATTCGGGTGGAGTAAGCAGTGGCGGAGATGTTTACGGTGTAGACGATACCAATTTGGCGCAAAAGAAAAAAACTGAAAAAAGCCGTGGATTTGCCTTTGTGTATTATTGACGATTCGGTCTAACCTCATTGTAAACAGAGTTCTTCTTATTCTACGAAAGATAACCGAAAGACTGTTCTTTTGTCTTAATACCTATTTTAGAAGAGATTTGGTAATCTCTATATATCTGCTGTATATACAATACAATGCGTCTCATAAAGGTATAAAGCGGTCAACTGCATGCCATATGATTTCAATCAAATTTAGGGAGCGGTCATAAAGTATCTACTAGGGGGGGGGGGGTGGAGGATTCTAGGGGGGGGGGTTCGAATTTTTTTTCGAGGGTCTAGGGGGGGGGGTTCCAAATTTTTTTTGAGGGTTTAGAGGGGGGTTCCAATTTTTTTTGGGAAACTCAAGAGAAAATGTAGGAAGTCTAATTTCATAGTTTTACGTTTGAAGATTTCAAAAATTTTTCGGCCTTGCGGCCGACAACAATTTATCTTGGATATATGTACATTTCATATTGCCATTATTTGGGCATCATCGCCTTCCCCTTTTGGTTTGTAACATTGAGCTAGGTGTGGGACGCAGATTAGTGGCTCTCGCAGCTCATCAGAGTGGTTTGAAAAAGTACTTCTTAAAAGAAATTTGTCAAAACAAAGTGTCTTTTAGCTAAAATGGTGGTGAAAAATATTGAAATTTTCGCCCGTCGGCGCAAACCATGGTTGCGCCTCCTTAGCATCTTCTGCTAATGTCAAAACACCTTAACATTTCAAATTACAAAAAGCAAATTCCAAGTTTCTTGACTCAAAGATTCCGGGCGTTACTTTCAACCATACTGCTCTTACAGTTTAATATTTTCACTTGATAATGGAGGGCGCAAGTAAGGACAAAAAATACCAGGGGCGCCAATTTCATAGTTTGCACCCCCAGAAAATTAAGCCAGGTCACTACTGGGGAAAATAAGCCGTATTTTTTTCCACATTTTACAGAAGCTCAGAGAAAACCACTTGATGATTCTTGTCTTAACCCTGTTATACTTTAACTTAACAGGGCTAAACTATCTTTTGACATAAAAAACTGTCATACGAACAAATAATACTCTTTGTACCGCATCTGGATGAATTCTTTTTCGCGTAAAAATTTTCTTAGTATGGGGGGGGGGTGCGAAAAAATATTGGGCCTTATGAGGGGGGGGTTCGAAATTTTTTTCGAGGGTTTAGGGGGGGGGGTGCGAAATTTTTTTTGGATTTTTCAAAATATCCTCCACCCCCCTCTAGTAGATACTTTATGACCGCTCCCTTATGCTTAATCATCAGAGTGCAAACATTACTTAAATGTCCCTTTTGAAAATAACATAATGATTTCTCTTTTCCCAAAAGTATTTTCAATTCCATAAAAAAGGAAAAGTGTTAATCAAATTGTCATTTATTTATCATCCACCATATAATAAAAGTAACTGCATAAAATAAAAGAACTTTTTCATACTCAAAACTTGACTTTTTTACACGGAGCACGGGAGCCATGAAACTCTGAGCAACGACATAAATAGATGGACAGTCAACCAACAATAGCAAGTTTATTCTCTCTTTAATGTCTATGCGCGTTACCGCCAATTCTGCAATTGCGGGATGAAAAAATCCGACAAAGAGACCAAAATCCCGTCATGCTTTTAAATCGTCATAATCATACCTTTATTGAAAGCATTGTCACAATATCACCTATTCAAAATAAAAATTTTCTAAAAAAGAATCGCAACATTTTAAGCAAAACTTTTCAAGATATTGCATTTTGTGCCTTTCTTTATATATGTGCTAAAGATGAAGGATTTTACAACACAAAAATATTCATGATATTAATGACGTAATGTTTTCTACGGATGAAAGACCCCGGTTTTTGCCAGTAGTGACAACCTTTATCTAGCTTTGCCACCACTGGCTAAAACCGGGGTATTTCCGTAGAAAACATTACGTCATGAATATCATGAATATTTTTGAAAACCGCGAAATTAAATTCCGCGAAATTTTTATTTTTGAAGCTTCGAATCGCTTCGAAAAAATTTCTTCTCGTTAAAATTTCTTGCCTTAAGGTACATTTTTTATCTCTCAGTAATGTAAGAAAAAGTTATGGAATTGAAAGAGATGCCAATAGATGATGGAAAATTACAAAAATTCAACAGTCAATGTTACACTTTCAAGGAACATCCGTTGATCATGCTGGAACCTTATCATCAGATCTTCCCTTCTGCTTTGTATTTGAACCAACATAAATCGTTTCAAGAATCTGAAGTTTATGAAGATGATGTTTGGATTTGCACTTTCCCGAAATCAGGTATGATAACAATGCTGATGGATCCTTGATGGATTGACGGTTATAAAATTCAAAATCAATTTGCTGGAGAACAAAGTCTATTAAAACGAGACCAAACTCCTTGGCTTTTCACTTATGAATGGTCAAAATGTCCTGCTGAAAAGACATTCACAGTCATCAAGAGCTGAAGAGTTTTGGCAATCAAATTTCATTTGTTTTTGTTTTAACTAGTAACATTAGGACTAACCATTTATCTTTCTTTTCACTTGATTTTTTTTTAATTCTACAGGCACACATTGGATGCAAGAAATTGTTTATTGTTTAAGAAATGGAATGGATTTTGAGAAAGCCAAATCATCTAGTCTCACCCTCAGAGTTCCATTTTTTGAGTAATTTATACTTTATCCTCATTTCTCTCGAACTACACGTTTTTTAATAAGCATAGGGTAAATTTTTGCCAGCCTCGTTATGCTTAGCAAAATAAATTTTTGAGCCTCGAATATGCTTATACTATGTTTATGTAATGGTGCAATAATATACTTTAATCGGATTAATTTTCGCGAGATAAAATTTCGTGATTTCGCGAATTTTCGCAAAATTAAAACTCGCGAAATCGTTTAATCGCTCATTCGCGAAATTAAATCCACGCGTAATGTTTGGAATCACTGATTCGCGAAATTAAATCCACCTTGGTATTTTTTTATATTTGCCTATTTTTGGCTTATTTTAGTTTATTAACTTTATTTAGTTTATGAAGAAAAGTGTTTGAAAAATTCATGTCCAAATAGAACTAAAAATCGTCATTTTTTCTTAACAATCATCAATTCACGAAATTAGATCCATGCGAAATTTTTGGAATCGGCCATTTGCGAAATTAAACCTATGCGAAATTTTTCGAACTGCTCATTCGCGAAATTCAATCCAAAAAATTTCGCGAATTTTTGACCACGCGAAATTTCATCTCGCGAAATTTAATCTCGCGAAATTTAATCCCTTTAAAGTACACATTATGCATGTTTTTTGTAATTTGGGAGATCAAATGCTTCGAAATTTTGTAAACTAAGGCTCAGCACATATAGGCAATGCTTAAGTTTTTCCAAGATTTGAACCTGGACATGCTTATAAGCGTTCAAAAGAACGTCAAGAATTTTTTAAACCTTTTAAGTTTTTAAGACTAAAAATGTTCTTACAATGTTCTTTTTTCAGCATTTATTGTGTATTTTGGTGTAATTTCCTAAGAAATTGCATGTTCTAGAGTCTTTCATTGTTCTTAAAGTTTTGGCCTTGAAGCCCTATGTTCTTATATACCTTGTTCTTATATAAAAGAACATGTAGACTGTAGTCATGCTGTAAACCAAATTATTTTATTCATATAAAGCTTTTCATCAGTGACAATGGCCGATCAGACAGAACAAATTTACAAAGCTCTCGGTAAACCTTGCAAAGCAGGATCTGAATTAGTTGATCACACCCCTCGACCACGAACAATAAAAACTCATCTCAGCTACGACATGTTACCTCCCAAGATTCATGAAACAGGTGCTAAGGTAATTCTGATAGAGGACCAGATACCCTGTATCAGTGACCCAGTGAAACCTTTCACTCAGTATGGGAATGAAGATTTGCATCTAAATTCCTATGTCAATGAGAATGGAATCTATTGTTTTCAGATTAAAAAAGCCAGTGGGATGATTTTGGAATGCAATTTCTCCAATTCTATTTCTGATGGGGATGATATTGTTAGGAAATTCCACAATTGAGTTGAGATAATTTTGGGTATTTTCCCCACCGGGGATGATTTTATCGCCAAATTTTTTAGTGGGTTAGGGGTCCCACTGGGTCTGTGAGAGACAACAAAATTGCAGATTTTCTGAATTTGCAAAGTTAGGAAAAATCTGGAAAATATTTTTTTTGGACATATTTTAAAGTGTAAAACTAGCCCATTTTGTTTCTGTCCTTTTCTCTGGAACTGGCGAGCTGGTTTTTCATGATTTTTACAATGATGCATAATGTTGACATTCAAAATTAGAGAGAGCCGAATTAGTAACTTAAAAACATTGTCTAATTCAAGGATAAATTCTCCATATAAATTCAGGAAAGTTGAACTATAAATTCTTGTAAGAAAGTCTGTTTGCAGTCTCGTGGGTAATTTTTCAACTGTTTTTAGATGATTTGTGTGGTACGAAACCCCCGAGATGTTTGTGTATCTCTTCTAAATCACTTTTACTTGACTGAAAATTTCACTGGAGATGTGGAATTGATTGCTGACATCATGCTCAAAGACATCGGACCTTTTTACGCTCCTTTCTTCACTCACATTTTGAGTTATTGGAAGCAATGTGAAAATCCTAATCTACTTATTGTACATTATGAAGAAATGCAAAAAGATATTGCTGGTATTTCTTGTTTTTTCATTCACTTGTTAAGTCATATATTTCAATATGCAATCTTTTTATAAGAATAAGCTTTTGTTGAGGCTTGGTATGTTCTTATTTTTTTGGTAATTTTAGCCCCAAATTGTTCCTATCATGGGCTCTTATTTTTAGTGCAAAGATTGGGCTATCAATTCAATTCTAAATTTGATTCTTAAATTCTTCTGTGTATATTGTTCTTATAAAGTTCTTCAAATAGAAAAAAGAGTGCAGTCAATTAATCAAGTTATCTTTATTTGTAGTAATCCTCAATTCATACTGTAGATTGCACCAGTTTCTTGCACCAACAAAAAAGCATTTACTTTTATTTCTTTAAGGTATTATTAAGCGAGTGGCAAAGTTCATTAATGCAAAGGAATATTCGGATGATCAAATAGAAAAGCTCATTGAGCACACATCTCTTGATAACATGAAAGTCAACACATCAGTTAACGGAACTGGTACTGTTGATGTAAGTATTATCCACAACTACTGCGTAGACTATGACAAAATATTGACGGTTGATATCATGTTCATGTTGATATATTACGATTTTCTGTCAATATACCGGGTGCGCCAAAAATAAGTATACAGGTTTGTCGAGATATTGTGAGCTTTAGGATTTAAAATTTTTCTTCATTTTTTTAATCTTATCTTACCACTTACCTTCATTAGACCAACGGATTAGAATAGGTGGATTAACTTCTCTCGTTGCTCCCAAGAGAGATCCATTGTCTTCTCATTGTTACAAGAAAAATCTGTAAATGACTCTGCGCACTCCTCGTTTAGTTTTTTCATTGTTTTTATAAGAACAATTTTCCAATTTATACAGTTTCGAAAACGAATTTGTCCTATGATTCGATCAATTTTGATGATTTTGCAAATATTTTAAATCCTGCACTTAAGTTTTAGCATCAACAAACGCTAGACCAGTTTTAATGTAAATTTTTAATCTTTTGTCAATGGCAATCTTCAGATAAGTGAAAATTAACGTATGGTCTATAACTAAGAAACTATCGATGGGTCACGAATGGGTTGCATACTGGTGAAAGAAGACTGTATTTAGAATTAGGAAAATAAATTTCAAATTATTTGGCTAATTTCTGCATTGGATAGAAAGGGCTAAAAAAGTGCATTTTCTTATTTAAAATGTACCACGTGATACGTAATGACCTATGAAAATGTTGAAAGTAATGATTTTTTACAACTTATCAAGTTTTAATTGCTAGCAAACTCGTAAAAAAGTTTGATAACCTAACGAGGAGTGTTTTCTATGAGTTCTTAATCCACCTATTCTAATCCGTTGATTAGACATAAAAATACCACAAAATACAACTGTGTCCATCAAAACTCATTAGGAAATTCAAAAATATGGAAAAACAAGCTATTCCCATGTGAGATAATATTTTTGGAAAAGCTGAAAAAAGCTTTAGAAATCTTCAAGAGATGTTTCAATATTATGTGTGTGCTGTGTGAGAAAACTTTTGGAAAAACAGATCACTATGCCTCGATTAACAGTTGCTATTAAAAGAACTCAAGCTCAAAAACTTGGGTCTACATTGAGTTTGCTCATGTTGGAAATGCTCATGAGGTGAAAAGGAGATGGAGAAACCGTTGGCAAACTATTAAACCTCTTACCATTAGAAGAAATTGTGCTTTTATCATTCATTTTG
This sequence comes from Clytia hemisphaerica, assembly GCF_902728285.1. Classification (NCBI taxonomy): domain Eukaryota; kingdom Metazoa; phylum Cnidaria; class Hydrozoa; order Leptothecata; family Clytiidae; genus Clytia; species Clytia hemisphaerica. The sequence continues at coordinate 109,805 of NW_027104290.1, read as the reverse complement.
TCTTCTTAATAGCGTGATTGTTAAAAGACATTTTCTCGCTGTTTTTGCTGATATTTTGAAATTTCGACATTAGAAAAAGTCAGCTTTTTTTAGATAACTTTTGAACTACTTTTTCAAATTCAATGTACGATAGCCCAAAACCCAAGTTAGAGCTTCCTCTATACGATAAAAATTGACAAACAATTTAAATTCTAAAGCTCACAATACCTCGATGAACCTGTATACTTATTTTTGGCGCACCCGGTTTAGCGGCAAATTAAGACTCTGGGAGATTAGAACTTCAAAGTCCTGATTTCCCAGGATATTATGACTTCACGAGTCGTAATCTCCCGGTAAATTTAGATCGAAGTAGTAAAATAAGACTCGAAATAAAAAGCGTTTTTAAAGGTAGAAGAGTCCTATTTTCCCGGTGGAAAATGACTTCGCTAACTAAAAGGGAATTCCTACATTTTCGAATGTTTTGTTTGTTAGTAAATTCAAGGGTGATGGGGAGATGAACTTGCTTATTCATACAAATATACCGTTGTGTTATAAAAGATATGAATAAAAAATCATTCTTTAATCTTCTTCATTTCACATGAATTTACCAATATTATTCTAGAAATTTTGACTCACATGACAAAATTTATACATTATTGGAACTAATTTTGAGGGAAAGAGATTTTAGAAAGAAAAAAAAATTAAACCAAATATAGCTTACTTATTGGGTCAAATTTTTGCTGGAAATAATTATTGAGGTCAAAAAATAAAATCGAAAAAAAAATTCATTTTGCGGAAACTATTGGTTTTGGATATTTTCGAACGAATTCCATTCATTTTTTTAGTGGTATAACTTCTATGGAATTTGCACCATGTCAATGAGATAAGAATTAATCGAGCTACTAAATCCATTCTTTCTATCCACTGTAGGGACAAAACGCCTCTATTCAAGCCTTTTTCGTGAAATATCTCTTTGAAGAAAATAGAATTAAAACATTTTTATAGAGTCCTAATTTCCCTCCCCAATCCTAATTTCCCGGGCATTTAGGACCCAAAAGGTCTTTATTTCCCGGGAAATCAGGACTTTAAGGTCTTAATCTCCCTGGTCTTAATTTACCGCGACACCATTATATTGTGAAAGTGCTCACAATTAATTATATAGGGCTCACAATATATTGTACATAGAGGGGTCCACAATTAATTGCTAACTACTTTTGGTATTGGACGGAAATATCCCGGTACTTGTCGGAAGATTTTGACCGATATTAAAGTAATCTTTGGCCGATACACCGTACCCTCAGAGCCCCCCACTTCTATTATAGGGTAGTTAAAGCACAAAAATGCAATTAAATTATCTCTTTTTTCAGACTGTGATTAAATTAATGCAAAATGAGCAAAAAGGAAGTCTCATCAACAAAGGGAAAACCGGAGGATGGAAAAATAAACTAAAGGAAGAAACAATTGAGAGGTTTCAAAAGTGGGAAGAAAAATGGCTCAAGGACACTGGATTGTCATTTGCTTACGAACTTTAACATAGGTCTTTTTTATACATATGTACATATATATTTTCGTTTCATGCTTAAATTTTGTATTTTTTTTTTTGGAATCTAAGGGTGTATAATAAGAGTTTTCTTAGACAGGCTTTTTGGGTTGGCCTAAGGCCGGAGGGTATCAAATTCGAGTAGTTATACTGGGCTAGGGTATGGCCTATAACCATTCTTGCCATTCTTTGGCTAAAATTGATGGTAATGAAATGACCCTAGAAATCAGATTTAAATTTGGTATAACACTTTTAAGTCACACGACAGGACTCATTTTTACAAAAGTACATAAAATTAATTGAATGCATTGATTATTGTCGTAAAAGAGCATAAATATTTAGGCCGAAGTCGTTGATTTTGGAAATTCACTAAGACGCTATAGGAACATTGACAGTAGAATAATTTCAATGAGGCCAGAGAGTCGCAAAGTGGGATGTCCTAATATAAAATTCGCGAGAAAATGATGCCAAGATGTTGAAATATTTAACCATTATCACTAAGGCATTGGATTCTAAAAAAATTCTTCAATCAAAGCCCAATCTATTGTTTAGCTATGTTATGAATAATGATTTTATAAATACGAGTGTTATTAAAAATTTCGATTCTCATCACCAAGATCAAGATTTGATCATTAGAAATATTTCATACTTTTGGAGAGATGTAGCTTATAACCACTAACCCGAAAATGATATTTTATTTAGTCAGATTTATAGAGAACATATTATAATCATATGAGCTATTTTACCTTTGAATAATTTACTTCAAATTTAATTTTTTGACTTGACTTGACTTATATGCACACCTCTGGTTGAGGCTTCGCCCACTCTCTCGCCATCTGACTCTGTCACGTGCGATTTGCCGTTGCTATCGGAAGGCCGGTGTCTTCCCTTCCCTAACGACATCTTGCCATATTTTCGCTGGTCTACCTCTCCTCCTTGTGCTTTAGAGCTCTCTTTTCATACGCCTTTTGACAAGGCTTTCCTCTGGTAGTCTTGCGATATGGCCGAACCATGACAAGCGTCTTTTCTTAATGACGTGGACTAAAGCTTTGCTCTTTTCCGAAGCTGAATTAATGATACACGGTCCAGAAGTCTAACCCCTAGTATGGTACGGAGACAGTTGTTCTCAAAAAGTGACAGTTTGTTTTCATCAAGTTTTGTCAGGGACCAAGTTTCTGCACCGTAGATGGCGATTAGGAGAATGAGCGCTTTGTACAAACAAATTTTAAGAGCGATAGAGACATCTCTCCTTGACCAGATCTTCTGCTTTAGTCTTCCAAAGGCAATATTTGCGAGTGATATTCGCCTTTTAACGTCTGCTGAGGTGCTGGGGACATTTGAACCCAGAAAGATGAAATCCTGAACAGTTTCAACATTGTTGTTATCAATTGAAATGGGATTAGGACTGGGCGTTATAGCCTTGCATTTTGAAGCATTGATTTTCATGCCATACTTCAAGCAGTCCTCCTGAAGTTGGCTCGTTGAGAACTGCAGTTTCTCGAAGACATCTGCGATAAAGGTAGTATCGTCAGCCTAACGAACATCAATGTACAGATGGTCATTGAAACTGGCTGACTCTTGTAAGTCTTGGAGCTCATCCATTACGAATTCTAGGAATAGATTGAACAGAGTGTTGGGGATAGCAAGCATCCTTGTCTCACACCGACTGTCAGCTCAAACCAATCGGTCAACTTTCCATCAACGTTAACAGCACGCTGATTGATCACTTCAATTACTGTTTTATTGACGCCAATTTGAGCCATCATTCTCCATAGAGCCTGTCTCCATATGGTGTCAAAGTCAATGAAGTGGTAGTGTAGATTAAGGTTTCTCTCTTTAGATTTTTGCATCAGTTGGCTCCGTTTTCGCTTGAATATGCTGCAATAAGATGTGTTTTAAAACCTTTCCCCGGAATAGATAGAAGAGCGATAGCTCAGTACATGTTTTTTTTATAAGCATAACGCTTATAAGCATACGAAGGCTCAGATTTGTAGAATTCCTAAGCATAACATAAGCATATGTGTTAGCCTGAACTATTTTTCAAGTTTTCATTTTTTAATAAGTTTAAAATGGTTTGGTTGAGGTCAAGTAAAAAAAAGACATTCCACGGCTACCACTGCTCCCAAATCTGAACAAATGTGTACAAAATTTCTAAAATTTCACTAAAACTTGGCTCGGGGTGAATTTAAGCATGATTCATAAGCATATAATAAGCATAGGCATAATCTATGCCTGGATGCTTTGAGAACTTAAGCCTGACCAAGGGGCATACACTTGCTTATAAAAAAAACATGTAGTTGGCTGGGTTTTCTCTGTCACCTTTTTTGAAGATTGAGGTAACAAGCATTTTTGCGAAGTGAGTTTATTGAGTCAAAGATTTTATCAAATATAATCTTGAGCATATCAACTACTGGGTTTCCGCCTGCTTTCAGCACTTCTGGTGTGATGCTGTCAGATCCAGGGGCTTTGTTGATTTTGAGTGCAGTGATGGCTTTTGTAATATCATCTTTTGATATTGTAAAATCGTTGTCCCCGGTATGATCAGGAGGGTCGTTAACTAAGATGTCAAGTGTTTAAGTGGCTTTTAAAGTGTTTTCTCCATATCTCAAGGACCTCAGCTGGACTTGTTGACTTTTTACCGTTCGCATTTTTCAACGCAGGAATATTCTTTCTCGGTTTACCTTCCAGCTCACGAACAGTTTTGAAGAGGTTGTGGGAGTTCTTTTTCTGAAAATCATCTTCAAGTTGTTGTATCTTATTTTCAAGCTTCTCTCTCTTAGCCCTGCGGGCTTCTTTTAACAGGTTTGTTGATTTGACGGTACTTTTCTTTCTTAGCCTCACAGTGAGGGGATGATAAAATGTCTTTCCGTAGCTTTCTCCACCTCTCACATAGCTCTATGGTATCCTTCGGTAGCCCGTCGGTAGCTTTTTTTTTCGAAGACCTACGACCTGCTCTGTTGCTTTGTTTATAGTTTATAGCAATGATAAGAGAATAAAGTCTATGCGTTTATTTTATGTTTATTAACATTGCAATAATTATCTTTCGTTTAAATTTCAATCATTCAAATTGATATATAATATATTTGAGTTGTTCGAAGTTGGCGTTGTTGTGGTTGTGGTTGGGGTTGTGGTTGTTGTCGTAGTTGGTGTGGTGGTCATTGTTGTAGTTGATATGGCACTCGTTGTCGTCGTTTTTGGCGTTGTTGTGGTTGTGGTTGGGGTTGTGGTTATTGTCGTAGTTGGTGAGGTGGTCGTTGTTGTAGTTGGTGTAGTTGTAGTGGTGGTTGTAGTCGTTGTCGTCATTGTTGGCGTTGTTGTGGTTGTGGTTGGGGTTGTGGTTGTTGTCGTAGTTGGTGTGGTGGTCGTTGTTGTAGTTGGTAAAGTTGTAGTGGTGGTTGGCGTTGTTGTGGTTGTGGTTGGGGTTGTGTTTGTGGTCGTTGTTGTCGCAGTTGGAGTTGTTGTGGTTGTAGTTGGTGTGGTAGTGGTTGTTGTGATGGGGCTGGTGGTTGTTTTCGTACGGGTTGTTGTGGTTGTAGTCGTTGAAGTTGTTGTAGGAACAATTGTAGTCGATGTACTTGTTGTTGGTGTTGTTGTAGTCTTGTTGTTGCTGTTGTTAATCTTCCTGCTAACCCATAAAGATCTAGAACATGATAAAGTTCTGTAGACAAATTAGTGTTGACAAGTATTTCTGTTATTTCGGTATTGATTTTCCAACTTTACTTTATTCCTATACTTTATTAACAATAGTAATGGTTTTCCGAAGGGAATCAAGCCCGGGGGGGTACTAGGGTTGGTGAATGAGGGGTATGTGCGGACGGGACCTTCGAAAACCGACCCTTAGAGAGACCAAATTTTAGTGAAAAAGTGACCCTTAGAGAGACTTTTTCGAAAAATTTTCTACCCTTAGTGAGACTTTTTTCTAAAAATCGTGATTTTTCCCACCCTTAGATAGAGAGCTACTTTAAAATTTCCTGATTTTTGTAACCCTTAGAGAGACTTTGAAAGGTGAAAAACCCGGCCCTTACCATCCGCACATACCCAGCACCTATCCCCGGGGAATCAAGGAAACATATAAACGTTTACGTACGCCAGAAAACTTTCTTGGTAGATGTGCTTTGGTAAGTCAAATGTCTTAATCCAAGAAAGTTATGGTAAATAGTAATACCTCGTTTGAAAGATAATTAAGTAAGATTTTAAAATTTCAGAAGTATGAAAAAATGAAAATGGAGTTGAGGATTAAAAGTTGACTTGAAGAAACTTCACCTTTCCAGCGCGTGACGATTTTACATTTTTAATCCGTCTGCGCGCGACGTTATTTGAAGAAAATGTATTTTTGACGATATCGGCCATAACCTTTTGAAAACTCAATTTCAGAAGAAGAAAAAAACAGATATATTTGGAAAGCCCCGTTTTTTCTCTTGCTAATGGTGTAAAAGTGAAGAAACAAATTCAAATTTAAACAGGGGTTATAAAGCCAAACATGAGGTAAATGAAAAATTCAATTTGCGAAAAAATCATTTTTTTAATGAAAAGTTCAAAAAATATAGAAAACTTACTTTTTTCTGCAGAAGTTTCTTGGATTAAAAGAATACAATCAAATACTTTTTGAAGGTCAATCATTGCTTTAAAATATACATTTTAAAAACAAAACTTCAATTGCATTTTTGTAAAAACAACATTTTTTCTATACTATGCACCAGACGCCATTTTTGAAAGTGTTTTTTTTTTTTTTTTTTTTTTTTTTTTTTAATATAATTCTTTGCGATAATAACTTTGCCTAAAAAGTATACACGATGGAAATATTAATGATAGCGATTTAAAATAAAAAAGTCCTAAGAGCTAAAAACATTCGCAGGATATAAAAGAAGACATCACTGTCTTTTCACCCATCCCCTTTTTCAACGATGTTTATTTATGTACATTTAAATTTACGGAAAAAAATAAAGGGGTAAAAAGCATTGATGATATTTTTGATTGTGTTTTCAACGACGGGAATAAAAATATCAACTTTGAAAGTTTTGAACTTCATCCAAGATCTTGGATGGTCGTCATGGTTACTTTTGTCTTCGTTGATTGCGCGATGATTAGAATCTCGATTCGTCGGCACAGCATCAATATGTGATTTTGACCTGTGCTTTTCACGGTACCTCTAGAGAGCTTTCTGTGGACTAAGAAATTGAGAGTACGGTTATGTGCTGCCCTTACGAGTGTCACACTTACGGCTAAATATCCGAAATTTGGCTTGATATTCAAATAAAGATATTTCCGATGAAAGGCTGGCTGCACTTAAATTCTTATGTTCAGTAAAACTCTCCCAAATTGATTTTAGCTTATTATTTACCGCAGCACTACCCGAATTTTTATAATTTTGGCACGTTTGATCATTGACCAAACTTCTGAATAGAATACATCCTTATCACTCGCTAGTGACAACTTCGAGGGGAAAGTTATAGGTTCCTGGCTTAATTTTCGTTGATAAGCTACACTCGGGTACATAATAAGCGTCCCCCGCCAATTAATTTTTCGAACCTTTTCCTCCACCTAGGACATTCATATGCTAACCCCCCGCTTATTAATCTTTGGGAAAATGTTTTTGAAAGTTTCCTCCTTTGCCCTTACTTCTGCTTTATTAGCCTCCTTTTAAAAACTTTTCCACCCAGGACATTTTTATCCCCCCCGCTTATTAGGTACCCGAGGGTATGCTGCGAATATCTGAAGAATCTATGATCTCTACTTTTGGTGTGATGAAAATTCGAGGGGAGGGGGGGGGTCATTTAGGTCATACTACTCATTACATATGTGTGCGCCTGTGTTCTTTGCCAACTTCACAGGAACAACTTAATGGTAAATAATATGACACCCCCTTCTCATAGACCCACTGGGAAACCTTTAAAATTGAAAAATTATCCAAAATATCGTCCCCGGTGGAAAACTGTCCTCCAATTTTTGTCCCTGGTGGAAAATAGCCAAATAAACCAATCCTCACTGCAAAGTATGATGCTTTTTTTCCTATCCCCACTGAATATTCCGTCTTAAAAACAAAAGAATTGAAATCATCAGTCATAAATGATATTCCCATATTGCAATCCTCGTCAAGTTGCGGTCCGTTATTTTATCCCACTGTCCGAAAAAATTCTACCGGATCTGCGAGAAAGGGGTATAATATGCCTTTACAGAATTGATTTGGTAATGGGTGAATTTCATAAGGTTTCTCATCTGAAAAGTTCTCAACCGTAGGGAGGGGGTTGCTCAGCCCATAACTAGCCCTTGAAATCCGGATCTTTACAGTGCGGAGAAATATAACCCAAATTATTTTGTAAATTTGGCTGAAAAATCGACAAAAATCGAAAGATCCTTTTTAAGGCGCAAACAAGAAGCCGGAGATGCGTGAAGGTCCAGCTGACGTGGCAATAACCGAATGTCGTTCGTACCGGGTTCCTTAAGTGACGCAAAAAAATTTCCTTCCCATCCTCCACTCTGAGCCTCTATTCTTTGACACTTTATTTGTATTGCTAAATTTTGAAAGTTTTTGATGCATTTCCCGAAATTTCGAAACTTTTGCCGCTGATGGGATTTGAATCCACTATATACAAAGCACCTATGATTAGAACGCCAGCGCCTTAACCACTCGGCCATCGAGTCACAACTGCATAAAGGAGTACAAAGTTCCTTATAAACATGGTATTTACTCAAAACTCTACCCGGGAGCTAAAACCCTAACCAGGGGTTAACTCCCATCCCCAACCCTAGCCCTAACCCTACCTGAAACAACCCTTTAATCTAACCGAGAAATTTGACTCTACTACCAATTCAATCCAAAACATAGGTCAAACATCGCGCGGGTCGGCAGGACAAAAATTCTAGATCGGTGGTTGGTTTAGCCTGGACTTGTTAATTTATTGCGCGCACAGGCCCCGACAAAGACAAAATCTTTTCGATCAGTTTGCTTTTTAAAGGTCCATTCTGCTGCGCGCTCGACCAAAAGTAGTCAGATATCCCAAAATCTTGCACTACTAAATTTCCTTTTTCTAACTTTTTACACCCTTTAGAGCGCTTTCTCTTATTTTGGACCTTACAGTGCACTTCAGTAAGCCTGAAAACGCACTCTTAAGGAAATTCTTATATAGGACGAGGTTTGAGAGAGGCAAGAGGACATTTTTGATACTCTACGACACTTTTAGCTGTGACATCCTTGTCCCCGGGGGGGGGGGCACTCGATCTGAAAACGACCATACGTTCGGCCCAAAATTTGGCTTCTAAAATCGGACCCTTACAGTGCAGTGAATTTCCATGAAAAATCATACCCTTACAGTGCACTTTTTCAAAATTTCTCGCCCGTAAGGGCGGAAAGTTTTGCATTTTTCCAAGAAAATGTGGAATTTTTCCTCCAAAATTGACCAATTTTGTGCCAATTTTACCAAAAAATTGGCCTTCTATCACAATTTCCTACCCTTAGTGCAGTTCAGTGCAGTCTTGTAAATTCCTACCCTTACAGTGCACTAGCTGAACTATGAAAAACCTACCCTTAAGGGCCGAACGTCTGGTAGGTCATCTACCTTGAGTGCCCCCCCCCCCCCCGGGTCCCTGTCTCACTTTAGATTTTTAATTGTTCTGTCCAAACTTTAAAGCAAGACTGTTGGTTGGCAAAAACAAGTTTTGAGAAAGGAGTCAATCAATTCATTAAGCTTTTTTTAACTACCTTATCGGCCCTTTTTACGCCAGCCCTTATTGGCGTTATTTTTGGGCTCGTGGCGTAATAAGGGCCGGTGTTAAAAGGGCCAAAACTTTGCAATTTTTACCTAAAAGCGGCGTTAATTTTTGCCTATTTTTTCTCAATTTAAGGGATTTTAGGCATTATTAAAGGATAAAAACTATCCATTTTTTACTCTATATCCAAAACTTCACGAAAATCAATATATGATTTTCAATGGAATTTTCAACATTTTAATACTAAAAGATGACATTTTAATTTAGATTTTTAGTTAATACTTACTGTTTAGATTTACGGCCCTAATTGGCGTAAGCCCAAAATTAGGATGTGGCGGAATAAGAGGTGCGGAATAAGGAATAATGTTCTTAGCCTTATCATGGAATTATTATAGACACTGGAAAAACAATGAGCTGAATTTTGCCAATTTCTCATGTACTAGCCTTTTCCGCAGTAATGACATTATTGTTCACCCTCCTTCCACTATTAAATAAATTTTCGTAGCATTTTAAGTGCATTTCTCATCAAAATACACTTATCCAATTCCCAAATGAGACTTTAAGTTCTCCTCCGAGATTCAAACTCATCTAGTTAATTACTAATTATACCTCGTTATGACGTTTTAAATTTCGAGAAAGATGCAAAAACATGCTTTGTATAAGAAATTGAATATTGACACCTGATATTTTTAAACTTCAACCTCAAGAAAACCACCGTGCCACCACGTGCCACCAAAAGATTTTCATACCACAGTGGAGCTATGAGACTCACGTCTAATATATATTCAATCTCAGCTCTTCTCGGAGATATATTGGAAAGATATTCCCAATTCAAAATTTCGTGTCATTATAAGCATTTTGTTTAATTTTACTCGTCTGATGATGTTTTTCTCACACCAGATTTCATAAATGTATTCGGTTGGTATTCTAACATTTATTTTCAAACTTTTAGCCAGCAAAAGTACGATCAGAAAAAGTAAGAGAAGTTTTTAGTAATAAGAGTATTAATTCTTTTTCAAAATCAGAGTCCTTCGAGCCGCCATGACAGTTGTCTTTTGCGGCCAAAGCCTATACATCGATTGTTTTCTGAAACAATAGAAAGACAATACTCCGCTCTCCACCGTTTCATTCGAAGTTTATCCAGAGTCTGTATAATAAATCCATGGCCTTATATATGATTTTATGTGCCTATGACAACTACTTCTTTTCGAAAGGGTGTTGTTTTTATCCTTTCAACTCCAAATATGGAAGCATCAGTATGATCTCCGTGTCCTTCTTACAAAATTTGTTTTTTTTGTAAGAATGTTTAACTTTGTATACAAAATTATCTTGCGAAAAAAAACACGGTCATGTTTCTTATAGAAAAAACGTTTTACAACTCTTCCCAAAAGATTCGATTGAAATTGATTACTTTAATTAAAACGTTTTATGTTATTTTTGTTTCATTTTTTAGTGATGCTCCCTCCCTTGGGAAATTAATTTTCGCATCGGCGATGAGTTTGATTCTAAAATGTGGCTTGTTGTAGGTCGATGTCATCAGACAACAAGAGAAGGATGGTGTGTGCGAAGGATTTGAAACGCCACGCGTAGAAAATGATTTTCAAAGATTTCTCGATATCAAAACTTTTCAAAGATGAAATAAACTTTCAGATAAGAGGTATTTATACAAACAATATTATTATGTTACATTTCCTTTCAAATTTGGATTGATACTTTGATTTTACTTTCAAACTGAGATGTTCTTTCGTCTTCTCGTTTTTTTTCTCGTTCGCGTGTTTTTTTTTACTGAAATTCAATTTCTCTCAAAATCAACCACTTAAATCCCAATTTATATTTTCATTTCATTCAGCATTGATGTCGATTTAAAGGTGTTCGCCTTTTCGATGCGATTTGTTGTATATTTGCCATCGCCCGATTCAAGAAGATATTAAAAAAGAAATCAAATGCTTGCTTTTCACTAAAAGGTATTTATTTTATATTTTTATTATCACCTCTGGACAGCTTTCTAAAAGAGCAAGGGTCGTCACAAGAGATTTTTTTAAACGTCCCAATCTTAAGAATCGTACTTTATGCGCCTTAAATTGCGCCCAAGACCAATTTTACTGAGATAATCTTAAGATACTTGCAATTTTTTTCGCTCACTTCGCTCGCAATACAGCTAATTGGTAACTTTATAACAATCTAGCTAATTTACAAGTTTTTGTGTGTAACAATATAGCATTATTGAATGAAAATCTAACTGTGCCAATTTGCTGACAACAATATTGAAATCATAAAACATCAATTTTTTCGCTCGCTTTGCTCGCATTACACATTGTTTCTTTAAATTTCTTTTCACTCTAGCAAGTTTCAGATTTTTCTATTTTTATTTAGTGATTTAGGGTATCTTGCCAGTCTATTTTTTGTTTTCTTGTTTCAAATTTTCCAAAATGTATAGCTCCTTAAAAATTTATTTCTTAACATTTAATTCTATACCTCTTTGGAAGTTTTTTGTGCCTTGGAGAATTTTTAGCCTTTTGTTGAATAGTGTAAGGCATTCATCAAATCATTTAGTTCTTTGACCAATATTTTCGTTTTTTGACCAATCTTTGGTTTTGTGACAATATTTTTTTGTCAAATTCTCAGTGCTATGAGCCCCTACTAGGGTTGCCAGCTGACAGGGGGGGGGTGCCGCCCAACTTTCGAACTTTGGATTGTTACCGGGACTAAAAAGGAGCAAACAAAGGAAAATTTTGGGAATTTTACGACGTTTGCGGGACAAATTTGACCAATTTTGACCAAATTTCGATTTTTCAGTGGGCAAAAAGTTGAAATTTTCCTATTTTTCCGACCCTCAGCGGGACTTTGGAAGTCCAAAAAAGGTACCCTTAAGGGCGGCACATACCGTACCCTCCATTTGCCTAAGTACCCCCCCCCCGGGGCTATGAGCATGTCAAATATTTTGGTCTTTATGAAAATTTTATGTTCCATTTTTCTTTTTGAACTATTGACAAATTTTTAGGTCTAAGATAACTTTTGTCCAATTTTCTGCCTCTTTGGAAGTATTTTGCTGCTTTGGGAAAATCTTAGGCCATTTGCTCAAAATTTTGGCTTCATCAAACTATTTTTTTTTGACAAATATTTAGGTTAAATGAAAACAGTTGGTGATTTTCGATTGACTTTTAGTTTCATTACAATTTTTTAACTAATTTGCTGCTTTGTAAAATCTTAGGTCCTTTGCTTGTTTTGTTTACAGTATGTGGCCCCCAAAACGGCGATCAAATTTGAAATTTCTCTCAAATCTAGAGGAAAAGAGATTTTACAAAAATTTTTGCTGCATGAACCCTTTAACATCTCTACTTTATTTCCTGGAAGTTCTTTTTCAAAATTTTCAATTTCAACAATATTTTTCAATCGCTTAAAGATAGGTAGCTTTTTTCTAATGGCCCCCAAAACGGAGGCTTGAAATTTTAGCGATTTCTCGAGATATCTTAGAGATATGAATACAAAATTTTGACCATAGTTTTGAAATATGATTTAGAGGGTTTTGGGCATAAATTTATTTGATAAAATTTTTACAGTATACCCCTGGTTGTCAAAATGCAGGTTTGGGGCCCCCAAAACGGAGGTGTAGTTAAAATCAAATTAAGCCCAGTGGTAATAGGGGGAAAAACTATGAACATATTTGTGTTTTCCCTTAAATTTACGACCCAATGGATGTAAAATTTATGATTTTTATGAAATATTTCAAGATTTTCGATATTGCAAAGTCCAAACTGAAAAATTAGAAATTTTCAACATGACAATTTTGATTTAACAACGTTTTAATTAAGTTTTTGAAAACAAATCTCTTTTGAAAATAGTTCCAGTCATGTATGGAATAAGCTGTGAAAATTTTAGAAAAAAAAACTTAACTGAAACTGAAAATATTAAGCTTTAAAGATATTTTTCTCCTATATTTTGCAAAAAAATGACAGAATTTGCCGTTTTTGCTGATTCAGCGAAAAATTTTATATATAATGTTAATTTTTTGTTATAAACTATTAACTCAAGGTGATAGGAATAGAATTCCAAGATTTTTTGCTTTTTCTCATATTTAGAATTTTCGGTTTTGTCAATGCTGATTCTAGGGCTCCAAAATACTGGTTGACTTTCAAGATGCTATATCTTTTACCCAGCCTCTAAAGTCACAGATGTATTTGCATTTTCTGAACGGCATTAGCTGTAGAAAGTTTCCTATACCCCGTTTTCATAACTTATTTTCAATATCCAAGGAGCTAGAGTGAGTTATATGCAATTTTTATCTAATTTTGGTGTTAAAATATTTCCTTTAGGGACATGTTTTTTTTTGACTGTACCAAAATCAGGTTTTCGAAAATGGTGAAAATCACTTTATTTTAATTATTTCGTCATTCGCATGATGAATTTTCCCAAAATTTTGATATGTATTGAGATTTGGGAAGGGCTTTAAAATGAGCTATTTGAAATTTCTAAATTCGGAGTATTTCAGGATAAATTAATCATGGAGTGTTTTGGATCATATCTCACTCCATGACTCATTATTCGGTCCTGAGGAGGTTTCTATGCATGCCTGAGGTAGCCTAAAATCATAAAATAGCCTGAGGAGTAATTTTTTTAAAGGCCGGAGTGAGTTGTGATCAAAACAATCATCACGACTTTTTTAATCATTTTTCACTCATTTTAACAATTCCTGTTTTCTTTAGTTCGTTCCTTTCTTATCAACTAAACAAAAATCTCAAATCACCTCCCCGATAGATAGACTTGTCAGGAAAATATATACGATTGAAATTAGCACCTAGATTTCAAAAATGATCAATTTGATCCCATTTTCCTCCGGTTTTTTCCAAAAAAAAGAGGTCGATGTGAAAATTCAATCCTTTAGCTACACCCTGATATAAGTTTCGTATATAAATTGGACGCGACAAAGGCCAAATATAGAGCCGACTTTATAAATCCGAAATAGACAATGATTTTTTTCATCCTGAAATACTCTGGATTCAACAAGCAATATCTTAAGTTCCATAAAAGCTATTAAGATCGGACAAAAAGTATCGGACAGAGCTACTAATCTATTTTTTGGACCTACCCCGGTGGGGTAGAGGTCCTATAAATTAACCGATGTCCGTCCGTCCGTTCGTTCGTTCGTCCGTCCGTCTGTTACCAGCTTTTCTCAGGATTGGCTCATTAGTTTTTTCTGATTTTTGGCACAATGATGCAAAATGGTAATGCCCAAAATGTGACGGAGCCCGATTTTCGAAAAAAAATCATTTCCGGCCGAAAATGCCGGAAATATGCCGGAAAAACCGGTTTTTTGGCATTTTCTCGAGATTTCATCATTAGTTTTTTCAGATTTTTTGCACAAAGATGCGTATTAGCAATGCCTAAAACATGGCAGAGTCCGATTTTTGAGAAAAATTCTTTTCCGGCCGAAAATGCCGGAAATATGCCGGAAATCGCCGTTTTTGCAGATTTTCATCGGACTTTTTCCTTATATTTCGTTGTTTTTTCACACAAAAACATTATTAATAGCAATGTCCACGATCAAGCATGGTTCAACTGTCGATAAAACTGATTTTTGAAGCCGGAACTTTCTAAAAATCGCCGGAACAGCCGATTTTCACCGGAAAAACGGTATTTCTTGAATTTCTCGAGCTGTACTTTATATTTTTTTATGAAATTTTGCACACTAATGTAAAATGACAATACCTAAAAAGTGACGGAGCCCGATTTTCGAAAAACATTTTTTTTTCCGGCCGAAAGTGCCGGAAATATGCCGGAAAAACTGGTTTTCTGGCATTTTCTCAAGATTTTATCATTAGTTTTTTCTGATTTTTTGCTCTAAGATGCGTATTAATATTGCCCAAAACATGGCTGAGTTCGATTTTTGAGAAATTTTTTTTCCGGTTGAAAATGCCGGAAATCGCCGTTTTTGCAGATTTTCATTAGATTTTTTCCTTGTATTTCTATGTTTTTGACACAAAAACATTATTGATAACAATGCTCACCATCAAGCATGATTCAATTGTCAATAAAACTGATTTTTGCGACCAGAACTTTCTATTAATTTTTTCCCTACAACCCTTCCCTCTCCCCTTATCAACAATCAATGATGAATTTATTGCGTTATGCATTTTCGCTAAACGCTATGTTTTCTGACTGATTTTTTTTCATTTTTCTCCTTGCATTGCTATCTAACTTTCATCATCAGGTAGGTCCATTCAGCATCTAGCTTGTTTATTTTTGAATAACGATCAGAAACGGTTCAGCTGTCTCTGTTAGTGCCGATTTGAACCGGGTTGGTTGAAAATCGGCATTTTGGTACAGTCAAAAAAAAACATGTCCTTAGACGCAAATATGTTATTTTGAATCTGTCTCAAACTATCAAAAACATGCTCATTTTTTACTATAACCATCATTCTTTCAAAATAAACAAAAATCGTTTAATACTGATAAATCTACAAGTCAGAATCTTCATTTTAATGAAAACCTCCGTTTTGGGGGCCGTCTCCGTTTTGGGGGCCATATACTGTATGGACAAATATCTTAGTTTAATAAAAAAAATGGGTTTTATGACAGCCAAGTCTATGACAATTACGTATTATGAGAAATTTTCGGTGCTATTGCATATTTTTGGATAGTATCACATTTTTGGATAGTATCACATTTTTGGATAGTGTCACATTTTTGGATAGTGTCACATTTTCGGATAGTGTCACATTTTTGGGTAGTGTCACATTTTTGGGTAGTGTCACATTTTTGGATAGTATCACATTTTTGGATAGTATCACATTTTTGGATAGTATCACATTTTTGGATAGTATCACATTTTTGGATAGTGTCACATTTTTGGATAGTGTCACATTTTTGGATAGTCTCACATTTTTGGGTAGTGTCACATTTTTGGGTAGTGTCACATTTTTGGATAGTGTCACATTTTTGGATAGTGTCACATTTTTGGATAGTGTCACACGAGGGGTAAATCACTAAAAATTAGGTGTACGAGATTTTGATTTCTTTTTGATTTTTGATTTCTTTTTGATTTCTTTTTGATTTTTGATTTATTTTTGATTTCTTTTTGATTTCTGATTTCTTTTTGATTTCTTTTTGATTTCTGATTTCTTTTTGATTTCTTTTTGATTTCTGATTTCTTTTTGATTTCTTTTTGATTTTTGATTTTTTTTTGATTTTTTTTTGATTTTTGATTATTTTTTTTTGATTTTCATTTTGATTTATTTTTGATTTATTTTTGATTTCTTTTTGATTTCTGATTTCTTTTTGATTTCTTTTTGATTTTTGATTTCTTTTTGATTTCTTTTTGATTTTTGATTTCTTTTTGATTTCTTTTTGATTTCCTTTTGATTTCTGATTTCTTTTTGATTTCTGACTTCTTTTTGATTTCTTTTTGATTTCTGATTTCTTTTTTTATTATTTTTTTTATTTTTGATTTTCATTTTGATTTATTTTTGATTTCTTTTTGATTTCTTTTTGATTTTTGATTTCTTTTTGATTTCTTTTTGATTTTTCAAAAAGGTGTACGTGATTTTTTTCAGTGATTTACCCCTCGGTGTCACATTTTTGGATAGTGTCACATTTTTGGATAGTATCACATTTTTGGATAGTATCACATTTTTGGATAGTGTCACATTTTTGGATAGTGTCACATTTTCGGATAGTATCACATTTTTGGATAGTATCACATTTTTGGGTAGTGTCACATTTTTGGATAGTGTCACATTTTTGGATAGTATCACATTTTTGGATAGTGTCACATTTTCGGGGTAGAGTCACATTTTCGGGGACGGTGTCACATTTTTGAAGACGGTGTCACATTTTTGGGTAGTATCACATTTTCGGATAGTGTCACATTTTCGGGGTAGAGTCACATTTTTGAGGACGGTGTCACATTTTTGAGGACAGTGTCTTGATTTTGGAACTTTTTAGCAAATTTTTTTATCTTTTTCATCAATTATTCAGAATTATTAGTTACTCAAATCTCTTATCTCCGTTATGGGATTCCAATCGGAATGAACCCTCGATTTCAGTAACCAGCATCGGCTGGTAAGAAAGGTTAAATTTTCACAACAGTTTAAGACGGATTTTAAACGTCCGTACTAATGATCATCGGGCTGACAAATGAAGCGATTCAATTTCGAAGTAAATCCATGTTTTTTCATTAGCTCTTTTTTATATTTTTTTTATATCTCCGAATACTACAAAAATACCTTGGAATTTCAGCCCCACTGAGAAATTGACTTTGATTTTATCTCCACTCGAAATTCAATGTCTAAAAATGGCACTTCAAAACCATCCCCGCTGCAGTTTCTAACTTTGGAACAATAGAATTTCTATCCCCATTGGGAGGAAAAAAGTTCCACCGGGGCTATGAGACAGGGGTGTAATATTTAAACTAGGCAGAAAACCGTTAAGCTGTTTTCTTTTTCTTTTTTAGAACACTATCGCTGGCATATGTAGGAATTGCAATTCCACAATGACCTTGAGGTTTTGGGGTAAGACAATTCTTTTGACCGGATTAGTTTTCGCAAAAATTAGTTACTTGATGATTATAGCAGTACTCGATCTTCATTTCCGTACCCTCCAATTCATTCATAGTACTTTTTGGTTGCGTCGTTTCAAGAAAAAGGGAACGTTTTTGAAAAAAAGATTTGCGGTTTTCATTGACAGTTCCTTATTTGGCAGCTCTGAATTTTGATTGTGTTTGTGTAAATTGTTATTATGATTCTAGAAATGATACTCCAATGTATGCAATGTATGTATGCAATATGTAGAACACGAATTTACTGACAAATCTACCTTAAGCTTTTTCTGCTTCTTTAATTTGTCGTTTTTCTATGTCCAGGCTATCATGATGTTACGCGTCCCATAGAAGATATAAGCAGGGTTGTTGGTGGCCAAATTTCTCACCACGTGGGTAAGACAACTTTTTATTAAGCATTCTGTTCAAATCTTTAATTATTGCAAAGAAGTGTAAAGGGAATTTTGTGGTTTTAATAGATTTAATTTCCAAATGCGTCGTTGATCTGGGTGGTGGGGAAGAGTTGAATTAGACATTTCAATAGCATACCGTCGCGAATCTAAAAATAGACATGGATTTTTATGTTTGACTGAAATTCAATCCCATCACCCTTTCCGTTTATTAAACTTGCACGCAAATTACACTCAATATCAAAGAAAAAGTAATAACTTTCACGACTTTTGAATTAAGACGAAAAGGTTTGTGGGATTGAATTTCGGTCAAATGAGAGAAGTAATAATCATGACGTTGGCACGACGAAGTGCTATTAAATTTGGCATTGACATATTTGGCTAACCAGAAAAAACCCAGACATCTCGGCAGTAGTCTGGTTTCAGTCCTAAATGTATCGGGCTAGATAATTGGCAAGATTTTCGTCGTTTGTATTACATCATATCACGCGCTGCAGAGCAAGTTTTTACTGCAACTATTCTTCAATTCCCATAGCTTGCTTTTACTACATTATGAAGTAAAAATATCAATAGAATTAGTCTGTGGCTATGTTGTTAGTCATTTAGTTCATTTTGGTTTTACCGTCTCTATGATTTGCCATATTTGACTAGTTAATTGTAAATTTATTTCTTCCTTTATATTGCATGTTATATAGTCTGTCTGAAACCATTGCCTTGTTTTGGGGATACCTGAGGTTGGGGCAAAATTTTCCCCGAAACTGATCATGGGTTAGCCCAGAGGAATGTAAAGAGATGGAAAAACAGCTTCTTCAGAGCAATAGACAAACGGCTCGTCATATACCAGGTCCTTTGCCCTTAAGGGAGTTTGTTTCGAGCTAATGGATTTCTTTTGTTGTTGCTTCAAAAAAGTTGTATAATTAGCGTGGTATGACGGAATTCTTTTGTTTCAGGTCAAATTATGCGTAAAACTTTAGGGGCTTATATTTTGGGGAGACCTCTTTTTATACCAAAAGATACCTATATTTTCTTGCTCAGAATTTTCTCGCGATTCTAATGATATAACGGCATCATGACCGCATAATTAGATTAAAAGTTAAAGTGCACGAAAATAAGAAATCAAATCTGTCTTTGTTGAATTTCTATCAAATTTTTTAGAAATAATTTGGTGTCATTGTGATGAGAATTTTTCAGACTACAAGTTAGTGTAAAACTTGTTACTGGATACTGAAAGTTTAAAAAGTAAAGGATGAGAAACGAAAAACATAAAACCACTTTTATTAACACAGCATATAGAAACCAGCCCTCTTCGCGTGGCGAGCCATTTTTTCTAAAATTCATCTAAAATATCATATCCAGCCTAAAGTAATACAAATGTAACTAAACTGGAAATCTTAGAAAAAATCCCGACGACATAAAAAAACCTACACCACACAGCAGAGACAATTTTAGGGTTGAAACCAGACACCCGTCGAAGTTTGAGAAAAACCAAACAGCCTCTTGAAGTTTCCTCCTCTGAGCTTAGCTTTCCTAAGTATCCTTTTTTCTATTTTTGCTCGGACATACTGATAGCCAATTTTCAAACTGTTTTAATCATAATAGGCAAAATCTTTGACCAAAATAAATTTTTGAACACTTTTGGAGAAAAACTTATGATCCATGTACCCATTTAAAATACTTAAGATACCCTCTAAGACCTAAGTACCTTTATGACTCGCACATACCAATCACACGTTTTGTCAAAGTACCCCTCCGTGAGAATTTGACAAAGAATAAAATATACGAAATAAACGTGTCCGGATTCCAGTACGAAAGTGGGCCCAAATGATGATGTCATCACCAAAATTGACAAAATCTAGTAATGTTACTTTCAAGGCATTATTGTCTAGTTGTCACATATCAAATTTGAAAGGAAACAGACAAGCCAATCACGAGATATAGGTGTCCAGATTCTGCCTCTATTTGGTTCTTTGAGTTTCTTCTGGAAAAGGGTTGATATTTATTTGTAACAACATTCTACTACACGAAAGACACTGAATTTTGTCGATGATTTAAACTGATTGTTTGATGAATGAATTATTTAGGAATTTTAAACGGGAGTACCTTTTATAATTCTTGTTTTTCCATACTCAGGTAAATCAACTTATCGCTTCTTCACTCCACCAAGCCATACGACAAAACTTCCCTTCAACTCCTCCAGAGATGACATTTTCCTTTCAGATTCAGAATTTGGAGCTATGCCCAATATGTCCCATTACATCTGGTGTTATTTATTACCATAAAATGCAGGTAGAATACAGCTCTACTTGATAGCTATTACACAACTTCTTTTTGATTTTTTTTTCTACTATAAGGGTCGTTACAGCGGCCAAAATTGTCTATGGCTGCTCCAACTGGAGCGTGTAGGTTGTTATCATTGCTTTTTTAAATACATTTTTGTAGATTCAAGGATGGTGCTGAAACTTGATAATCAATTATTCATTACTCATATTTTTATCAGAATATCCTTTGTGCTGCGTTCATTGTTGGGTATGAACTGCGTACACGACCTATAAGTTCGAATTGTCTTAGTGATCTAGTCCCTGATCGATCCCCTTAGAAATAAGACCGACAAACGATAATCTAATTTACTCTTTCTCTAGATTCGAGGCTGTTTGCCTTACAATTTACAAAAGTATTGGAAATGACGATCACTAATGTTTTGTTCAAGGAATGTAAAGGTGAGAACGAACCTCAATTAGATGAATTAAACATCTACACTGTGTCTCAGTGATTCGGTTGGAAATCTTTGTGAGAATAAAATGTTCATGGTTAACATGAAACCAAGAAATTTAATGCACATATCTTGAAATTTCCAAATACTTTATTCGTTTGAAAACGTTATCTATGTATCTTATTCAGGTCAATGAATTTACTAATTGCCCAACCCATCAAATGAAGTTTCTGCAAGAAAACTATCAAGTAATTCTACCGATTAAACCTTTGAATGGCATCGTATCATCGAATAGATGTATTATGTGAACTCTCTCTCAATAAAGAATACAAAACTCCTAACCGAGTCAAAACATCATGAAGTTTCTCTCAGAAACGAATGATGGACCTTTTAAACCGAATCATCTCAATATATCCAGATTGGTTTATCACCTGACATAGACTTAGATTCCCACTTGTGATCCTACTTGGTGAGTTAGTTTGATGCATTTCATTTTTGACTCTGATCAGTTGCTAATGTTTCTTTTCGATTTTATCCTATGATATTTCTCACTTAAAAAAACCTCTGCTTATTATTTGATAAAAGCTTGTTTTTGATTTGGAGACATTTAGGAGCAATTTAGAGACGGCCAATGCGGTTTCAAAAGTGCTTTTCTTTTCACTCTTGCACCCATATTTCGTGAACTCGTAGTAATTTGACCCAAGGAGTTAGTTCTTTTGAACTAAAGTATGAATTTCAAGCCTTCTACTTCTTTTTGCTAAAATCGATATATTTTTCTCCTAAGATTTCAATACAAAGACTTGGGTAATATCATTCACAAACGGGTCTAGATAATGAACAAGTGGATTTACAGACCAGTTGTAGATATTTTGCTTGTAGATTTTTTTCCGTGATGGTCCTGATCAATCGTCTGTTTGTCCTTTTAACAATTTTCAAGCTAAAATTTTGAATAGATTTAAGGATTAAATTGATGTTCCTTTTCTAGGTCAAAATAGGGTTTGCGTTTGATTGGTCGCAACATTACTGTTGGATTTCACATGGAAAAAGGAAAAGGTCGAAAGTTTGAATGATATGCAACTTGAAGTAAATCAGAGCATGTTTGACATGATTTGTGGCACATGGTATACACTTTATCCTTTTTATTTGTTGGTTTGGTTTTTGTTTCCGTGTGTTGATTGGTCAAAATGGATGAAATTAGGTTATTTTTTTTCGAGTCAAAAGACGATGCCTATTTAATATCTAAGTTAGATATTGAACTTTGGCCAAGCTTTTCAATGAGATTTTTTGATAAAGAAAATCCTGAAATCTCGTTTTTCGTTCTTTGCGAAGACATTTTTTTGGCATATTTGTGGTAGCTACAGTACAGTAGAAATTCTTGGTAAATTAAATGTTCACTAAGTAAAAGGCATCTATAGGTCATGCAAGGAACAATGTGCTTTTAAGACTTCAAGGTTTATAGGAAATGTGCCTTAAAGCGCGTGGCGAAAAGACCTAAATTGATGTTTTCATGCTAGAAAATTGAATCAAAAATTATTTGACTCAACATCGTTAGTTGATCAACTATGATGGTGTGTTGTTTTTGCCAGTGCACCTCAAAGTCCTCCAGTGTGTGAAAGGTCGATGGTGTGGGAGTTGTGATTACCGACATCTTGGATCCTGTGCGTTGTATCATTTTTTCCAATTCTGTGTCTGTTGTTTTTTCAGCAATTGATTTCTTGATTTCGGCTTCTGTGCCTCTGTCTCTTGCATGAGTAAAGTCAGGCGCTCGTTGAAAAGAAAAGGTACCTTCTGTGGGTGTTGTCGGAGTCCAATCTGTACCATTTAGCTGATGTGATTTTTGGACCTACCGGGAGGTCCTTTAATTTGACCGTTGTCCGTTCGTCTGTTACAAGCTTTTCTCGGGATTGGCTCATTAGTTTTTTTTAATTTTTTGCACAATGATACAAAAAAGCAATGCCTGAAAAGTGACGGAGCCCGATTTTTAAAAAAAATTTTTGGGGGCAAATTTGGGCCGAAAACTACCTAAAAATAAGGTTTTTTGGACTTGGTGCAAAATTGCTTCATTAGTTTTTCCTGATTTTTGGCAGAAAGATAGAGTGCAAGGTACCCTAAAATGTGGCTGAGGTAATTTTTCTCGGAAAATTTTTTTTCGTCGTAAAATACGGATTTTCGTTTTTTTGGGGGGAATTCCCTTTTACCATTTTCCTGTTAGCAGCTTTTCTCGGGATCGGCTCATTATTTTTTTTTCATTTTTGCACAATGATATAAAATAGCAATGCCTAAAAAGTGATGGAGCCCGATTTTGAAAAAAAAAATTGGGGTAAATTTGGGCCAAAAACTACCTAAAAATAAGGTTTTTTGGACTTTGTGCGAAATTGCTTCATTAGTTTTTCCTGATTTTTGGCAGAAAGATAGAGTGCAAGGTACCCTAAAATGTGGCTGAAGTAATTTTTCTCGGAAAATTTTTTTTCGTCGTAAAATACGGATTTTCGTTTTTTTGGGGAAATTCCCTTTACCATTTTCCTGTTAGCAGCTTTTCTCGGGATTGGCTCATTAGTTTTTTTTAATTTTTTGCACAATGATACAAAATAGCAATGCCTGAAAAGTGACGGAGCCCGATTTTTGAAAAAAAATTTTGGGGGGCAAATTTGGGCCGAAAACTACTAAAAATAAGGTTTTTGGACTTGTGCAAAATTGCTTCATTAGTTTTTCTGATTTTTGGCAGAAAGATAGAGTGCAAGGTAACCTAAAATGTGGCTGAGGTAATTTTTCTCGGAAAATTTTTTTTCGTCGTAAAATACGGATTTTCGTTTTTTTGGGGGAAATTCCCTTTACCATTTTCCTGTTAGCAGCTTTTCTCGGGATTGGCTCATTAGTTTTTTTTAATTTTTTGCACAATGATACAAAATAGCAATGCCTGAAAAGTGACGGAGCCCGATTTTTGAAAAAAAAATTTTGGGGGGCAAATTTGGGCCGAAAACTACCTAAAAATAAGGTTTTTTGGACTTGGTGCAAAATTGCTTCATTAGTTTTTCCTGATTTTTGGCAGAAAGATAGAGTGCAAGGTAACCTAAAATGTGGCTGAGGTAATTTTTCTCGGAAAATTTTTTTTCGTCGTAAAATACGGATGTTCGTTTTTTTGGGGGGAATTCCCTTTTACCATTTTCCTGTTAGCAGCTTTTCTCGGGATCGGCTCATTATTTTTTTTTCATTTTTGCACAATGATATAAAATAGCAATGCCTAAAAAGTGATGGAGCCCGATTTTGAAAAAAAAAATTGGGGTAAATTTGGGCCAAAAACTACCTAAAAATAAGGTTTTTTAGACTTGGTGCAAAATTGCTTTATTAGTTTTTCCTGATTTTTGTCAGAAAGATAGAGTGCAAGGTACCTTAAAATGTGGCTGAAGTAATTTATCTCGGAAAATTTTTTTTCGTCATAAAATTTTCAAAAAAAGACGACCAAGTTACACAATGATAAAAAAAAATAAATCAGACGTTTTTGCATTGTTCTAAAACTTATTGTGTTTGCTCAATACCAATAGTAAAATGTAGAACACCTACTTTTATCTGATTTTGATCAACAGGTAGGTCCATTCAGCATGTTGCTTGTTTCTGTTGATACAGAAAGTTGATGTTCGGAGTTCTTTTAAATAGGTGAGGCCTGTCCTTAAACATTCTCTTTTTGAGAAGTGTTGCTTTCTTTACTGTTTCCTGATGTTTTAGTTGCTGATCTATGTTTTTAGTGGTCTTTGCCCCTCTGGCCGCCTGTTTTCGTTTTTGTTCTACATCATTATAATGATTGAAAAAAAGACGTCCGGACACAATCGCATGTTGAGGTGTGGCCTCAAGAAGGACGTTTACCGTCCAGATTTTATCGGGCTAGATTTGGGTGATGACGTTTGTGTTGGCGTGAACTACTCGATTTCCTGTGATTTAGATGGTTGTTGTGGTGTCTCTTGGATCGGTTTCTCGAGTAAGGCGTGAGGGTCTATATCATCGCCATCTGGTTCATCAATATATTTATTTGATATGTTGAGTTCATCCTCACTGTCCCTATCCGTTTTACTAAGCTCAGGGAAAAGAGGGGGACTTAAATCCTCACTCGACCCGGTACTTACCACGCACACCTACTTGGTTTTCCTCCGGTGGTGGGGTTTCGGATCGTCCTCTCTTCAGTTTTGGTTGATCATCTATGTCAGTTCGTATCGCCATGAAGGTAATAAAGATAGATGGAGAGTTAATGCCTTTTGTTCTATTCTGATTTATCATCGGAAGCAAACAGCTGTTTGGTTGCTTTGGGAATAAGATGATTAATTTTGGGTATACTCGTGGGGATATTTAAGTTCATAAAAAACTGAATAAAAAGATGTTGGATTTTTAACAACTCTACTGTGAGATAATAACTTTGTTGATCAAAATAAGAAAAAGGTTGCCGTAACAAGCACAAAATCCTATATTTCTAAGGGTCCCCTCTCATAAAATCATCGATAAATTTCAAAAAGAATTCTATATTACGATTAGGTAACCTTTTAATTAATCATCCATCAGAATTTGAAAACCCCCTCCCTTTTAGACGTAAAGATTTTTAATGAAGAAATTTTCAAGGAAAATGTGCTAAAACTCTCAAAATTAGCACAGATTTTCGCCCAAAAATACATCGATATGAAATCATAGAACTTTTGTAACCTGACTTTGAGAAAATTATTTTTGTATCGCGTTTGAACAAGAACTTTTTGCATAATAAGTTTATTTCTATCAGGATAACATTCTCACTTCTGTTCTTATAAATTTACATTTCGGATTTTTTTGCTTCCAATGATGGTACATCAAAAAAAAGCCGCTTTGAATAGATTTATAAAAGATTTCAACGATCATTTAGGTCATTACCGAGACGTTTTCTCTCCATCTATATCTTTATTACCTTCATGGTATCGCTTTACTGTACAACTTTGCAGCCTGCCCTTTTTCCATTTCCTCATCCATTGTGAAGTCCAATGTATCAGAGTTTTGGTTCTTTGTTGGTTCTGGGGCAGGTGGTGGATTGAAAGTAACTTTAGTGTTTTTTACTTCCAATCTTTCGTTTGTATCGTTGTCGTTTTTTTCTATTTCCAATTCGTCGTTTGTTGTTTTGCTTTTCTTGTTCTCTTTCTTCTTTTTCTTCTTTTTCGTTTGTTTTAGAATGCTCTTGGGTTTCTCTGGATCTTGTGTTTCTGGATTTTGTCTTTCTGGCTTTTGTCTTTCTGGTTTAAGCTTTTTAATGTCTTTTCGTGATTTCTCGCAAATGGACATGGTCTTTCTGACAGCTCCTTCTTTGTAAAGTAAATCCAGAGCCTGAAGTAGATCCTCTATGTCTCTTTTACCCAAGCAAGGCGTTTCTAATTCATATATATAGTGTCCATCCTTCATTACTTTTCTCGTTAGATATCTCTCGTTTTCACCGCCATCCACTCGTTCAACTCGCTGTTGTTTCTGCTGTTCACTTGACTTTCTGTTCTTCTGTTCGGTTGTGGATAACGGTATTGTTTTTTCCGAAACCCCACTTCCCAACCCAGCTTTATTTGGGTTTTCCACAGGCTCCGGAGTAGTCACTTTTTGGGTGACTTTCCCAGGCAGAGATTGGACTACGGTTTCCCCTCCTTCCCCGAGAACAGAGCCGATGGACTTCTCGCAATAGAAGTATTTTGTTGGGTCCGAAAATTTCAATGAGATTATATGATCATCAAGATCGATAAAGTTTGGTGGCATGGTGCCATTTGTAATTGAGAATCTTGCAAGGAGGTTCGGGCCGTTGAACTCTTCCTCCTCTAAAGAATGGACTTTGCTTCATGTGACGTGTTTTAGTTGTCCGAATTTTGTTAGGAATTCCAATAGCTCTTTCTCGTTTCCAGTATAGTTCCCTGGGACTTGTAAAAGGCTGATAGTCCATGAAGGACTCTATTGGTCGCTTTTTCTGAGGGTGTATGCCGCCTGCCTTGTACCCTTGGCGTTGATGGGCGCGTGCAAAGTTATTTCTTGCCCAATGTTTAGTCGACCGTTTGGTGTTGTGTGAATGGTCACTCTTAGATTTCGTGAAACATGTAGTGAAAGAATGTCTTCCTGACGTAACTTGCCTTCTAGTCCGTAGTATACTATAGATTCGAAAGAAAAAGCTTTCTTCCTTGTGTTTGTATGTGTTCTTTGGCAATGTTCCCTCGAACTGGAACATTTCGATTTCATTATGACGTTTCGTTCTTATTAGTGTCATTGTAAATTTTGTAAATTTTGCTGTGCTGAGCTACAGTCTTCGCTTTATTTGGCATTTTCAAATATCCATTATTGAGTAAAACGATGACTTACAAAAATAACTTACAAAAATCGTATCCTGTAGCTGATCAAGTTCATCTAACAAGCTCAAAAATGAAAAGACGAGAAGAACAAAATAATAAAACATCGGTCTTTTCCACGGTGGCCTTTATTAATACGCCATCATCGTATTTGCTGCTATGATTAGGGTCATGATAATTGTCTCATGACGGTTGTCGCAATTGGTAATGGTGATATCTAACATTCCAAGGTATTGGAGCAAGTTCTCTAGTCTAGCAAGCTAGACGACTAATTTATACATAGTAGAAATAAAGCAAAAAGTAATGAATGGAACAATTTTAGTCGTCTAGAAACCTTTGTGCACTAACTCCAAACAAAAGAAAAGTGTCAATATTGCAATTATAATTTTTTCCTGCTCAAAATAATTCTCGAGAAAAAAAATATGTGTGGATTTGTGTATTGAAAGTTTTTCATTTGAGTTGATTTCGTTTTGAGAGTTTGTTGTTGCTTGATAAAATGTTTTCTCGCTACGCAAGTTTCTGCGTAGCTAGCCCCTGTATCTATAAGGCTGGAACACCGGATTCTTCCAGTCGTTTATAGAAACTAAATCCCGTATTATTATTAGTAGTATTGGTATTATTAGTATTACACGCATTATAAACGACTCCAGTCTACAAGTTCTCAGGAAAAGTACTATTTCGCGGAAAAAGATAAATCTTTCTACTAAGTGAAATCAAGCCCAACTCTATGAACTTCATTTAATTTCTAATACCTAGCACTGAAAATGGTTTTATCCAAAAAGGTTTTGTTTTTTAATAAAATAACACTTTGGTTCTTTATTCTTTATTCTTAAGTGAAATCAGATATGGACAAAAAAATTATGACAATTTTGGTCTTCAAAAACAAAACCAAAAAAAAAACAATTTACTTCAGTTTTAATTAAAGATAATTCACTTTCTTAATCCACTTACACAATATTCGTCCCATAAAGGACGTGATCGTTGATATCTTGTTTCCTGTTCTCAACCACGATGACCAGCGGTCAGCGGTACAAGCACTGCGACCACCTCGGCCGCCTCGACCACGGCGAGCAACACCGCAAACATGTTCACTATGACAACGCTAAAATTCAGTTTTTCCCCCCGGAAGTTTGTTTTATACTGGAGAATCTGCAAAAAAAATCACGGCTAATGCTATCTTCAAGAATAAGAAAACAAAATTTAACTTTGAGCAACAAGTAAAAACAAAAAGTTGGGAATAAAACAAAAAATTTAAAAAACTCATTTAATAATAAAGTTAACTCACTTACACTTTACTTGTATAGTAATCGTCCCAAGAAGGGCGTTCATGACCTCTGCGACCAGTACTACCAACGCGATCACTGCGATCATCATCAGTAGCATATTCGTCATGTCCACGATAAAGAAGAAAGAAATTGATGTCATAGAGTTATTTGTTGTGTACTTTGGCCAGTATTTCACCTTATATCTGAGTCTTGATAAAGCAATCATCATGGACAAATGAAATTTCAGTGAAAAATGATGAAAAATAGAGCAAAATGACTCTTCAATGTGTCTGAAAAAGGAGGGAAGTTAAGAAAAACACCTTCGAAGTCTTTGCATTGCTTTTGAATTGCTTTTGAGGGAACCACAAGTAAAAAATCAGCGTTTTGATACTGGTGTAAGCTAGTTAATCAAGCCCTTGTGGTTTGCCTTTGCGGTTAGACTGCAGTGGGTGACTCTCAAAGACAGCTTTGAATGGGTTTGGAAAGCACCCAGAACCTCTTGGGAACTTGTTTTTGATCGATATTGAAGTATTTTGCAAATATTGCAGAAGTCTACAAACCTTTTGTCCATGATTGAGGTTTGATAGATAATTTTCTATTAATGGTCACATTTTGTTGTAAATCCATTCTTTTTTGCGTTATTTGGGGTTGCAGAGTATATAAAAATTAAATAAATTCAAAGCAGAATTAGAATTTTAGAAAAATAAACTTTTTGGGACAGGTACTAAAAATAATTTTCATGTTTTTATTCTTTTTTCAATTTCATTGCAAAGTTTTAAAGGCTAAAATATTAGGAATATTGATATTTTGGGGTGCAGACAGTATGGCCTTTGTGCCTCCGAGCTCGTTTTATATTATAGATATTATGATTAAATGAGATTTTAAGCTTAACGTCAAGAAGAACTGCTCTAAAGGAATCACCGATAAGGATGTCAATCGTTTGTTGTTGTCATTTGTTGTCATGTTGTCGCACATCTGAAAGTAAAATAAAGTTAGTTTCGACATCATCATCGACATATCCTAGTTCTTCCTGTCTTTCTACGTAATCACTCTCTACAGCGTCAATGTTTTTCTTAGGGTGCACATCGCCACCATATTCGTTGTACATTGTAGTATATTCGTGTAGAACTAAGCACACAAAAAATCGTGAAAGACTTAATATTTAAGTAACATGCAACATTTCTTGACAAACAAACCTTGAAAGCATGTTAAACTCGTCGAAATTTGATCGATGATGATTTTGTTGCCGGTGGTTTTTGGTGTGGTGGTGATAGAAGTGGTGGTGTTGGTCTCCTCCTTTGTCTCCTCGTCCTGTTCCTGTCAATGTTGATGCCGAATCTTGATGAAGTAGTATTTTTTAGTACTGCGGAGCATTAGTCATAAAAAATTTCTAGAAAAATAGCCTTGCTTACTATAATATCACTGTTAAGCTTGAAAACTTTGAAATCAAGACTTATGTAAAATTCGTTCATATTTGGTGGATGGTGATTTTTTGATGTTGTTGCGTGGTGGAAGTGGTGGTGGTGTTTGGTGTTGGTCTCTTCCTTTGTCTCCTCGCGTAGTTCCTGTCATTGTTACCGTTTCCTTGGTTGTTTTTGTAAATCTAGGTTCAAAGTCTGCAAACAAAAATCGAAAGCATAATTCATCATGTTTGGCTTCTTGCGATAGTTTATGTTGTCGTTGTTGCCGCGATGGTAGTTTAAATCTCCGCTTTTGTTCTCCTTCCCTGTTCCTGTTGTTGCTGCCGTTTCATTGTTGCTGTGTGGTATATCTAGGATTATAGTAAGATGTAAGACTATATAAGAAAGTCAATGTTACTTTACTAGCTAGCGTCAATACCTAATGGACATCAAATACCTATTTCAAGAAAAAATGATAATCTAAAAGAACGTAATTTAAGAAAAGCGTTTAAAAGGCATTCTCACGATCGAAAAATCACGTTTCTCGTAAAAGGAAGTCTGGAAAGATCTCCCCTTAATTGTTATACCTAAATCAAGAAAGTAAACACTGTCCCCACTATGTTCTTTTTTAAGCTCGAGCTCTGAAGGATAAATACTTTTAAAACATTTTTTCAAATTCCCCATCATCAATAACAGCCAGTAGATTATCAATAAATCTGAAGGTGTTACAAAACTTTCTGGCTAAAAAAATATCTTTTTTCTTCACCTGTTTCACATACTCTGACTCAAAAATAAGTTTGCCATAAACGGGGCCGGATCTGGTCCAATAGGAATACCAATAGTTTGTCTAAAAATTCTTTCACCCAAAGTGAGGAAACAGTTGTCCATTAAATATCTCACAGCATAATTCAAGATATCTTTATTGAAAAAAGTTATACCGTACCTAAATTCTTTACAAACCCATCTTGCTCCTGACCTAGTGACCGGCAACAAATCACTATTCCCACTATCAAAACAAACATCTGTAATACCATTTAGGACATTCAATAATTTACTATGGGGAATCGGCTTTTCCAGAAAAAACCGTGCGCCCCTGTTGATGAGGTCCAACCTTTTGTGACCTACCCCCTTGGAATTCCAGGCAATTTTAGGATCATACTACTCTGGAATTCCAAATTTTTACTAATTTTCAATCATTACCCCCTTGGAATTCCGCTTATTTTTGACGGATTTTCGTCTACCCTTATGGAATTCCACTGCATTTCACTGCATTTCAACCCCCTTGGAACGGAAATGGACCTCCTCAACAGGGGGTGCACGATTTTTTTCTGGAAAAGCCCAATTTTCGTGTACAATGTTGAAAAATCAAATGTTGAAATACAGTATGTCTTACCACGTTTAATTCAAACTATTCAAAGATTTAAGCACCTCTTGGTTTTTTTTGAATCACCCAGAAAGTTTTAACCGAAGAATAATAGCAATACTTCATATTATAGTTTCACATCTGATGGTTAAAAATTAAACGAAAAAACAGAAGTGATAGATTTGAAAGGGTTGTACAGAGCATTCCGGTGTAGCTATAATGAATCTAAATTTTAAATGATTTTTATGAAGTTTGGGAGCCCATCGTTAGACTTATAACTCCATACCAAATTCTTTTTAAGGTCATTTTTATGAGCATTATTGATAGCATGCTCCTTTTTCTGACAGATCGATATAAGTTCTGACCTGTTTTCTTCCAAGCCCCAGCTCTTTTACTAAAAACGTCAGCATAGAAAACGTTTACATATAAGAGCAATATTGCCAGTTGCTTTATCGATAGGTGCAATGACAAATTGTTTTGAAGAAAAGAAAGATATTCCCGACATAGTGGATCTTGTAAGTTTGGCAAACATGATCAGGATATGATACAAGAAAAAACATGCTTTGCCATTGAGTTGCCTTTTTTGGCTACTCTGTATGTAGACATTATGTTTCTATTGCTATGACAATGAAATTCCGTGACAATGTTTTTATTTACCTTCTTCACCATAATCTCCTTCATCATCTCCTTCGTTGTTTCTAAAACCATACAGATATTTTTCTTAGTTATCGTGACTTTCTAATTTCTAATTTCCATTTTGAATAATTTTGTAGTTTACATTTTTGTTTTTTGGCTTGATTCATAGCTGAGCTCAGCGTCATCCACTCCCTTCTAGTTCTCCTTCCCCATTTCCTCATTCTTCCTCCCCATTTGCTCTTCATTTAGTTGTATTTTATTTTGTTTTTAGCTTTATGGAAGAGCTATAAGCTCAGCGTCGTTATCAATATCGTCGTTATCCATTTCTCCTTCTTCTCCTTCGTCTTCTTCTTCTCCTTGTTCATCTCCCACTTCTTCTTGTTCTCCAGCTTCACCGTCAGCTCCTTCTTCTTGTTCTCCAGCTTCACCGTCAGCTCCTTCTTCTTGTTCTCCAGCTCCTTCCCAACCTTCATCTTCACCATCCCCGTATACAATATCGTCTAAAATCAAACAAATATTTTTGTCAGCCGTTACACTTTTTTTAACATAAAAACAATCATCTAATATGCATCTTGCATACAGAAATTATCGGAGTATTACTGTTATACTGTTCATGACAATCAATACTGCCTTTAAAGAATCTTTAGAGAAACTGTCAAACAAACATTTATAAAAGCGTTTGTGTTCATACTGCCAAAAAAAATACTAACTCGTACCAAACTGTTTGAGGGCTAAGGACCTGGGATATGGCGAGCCATTTTTCTATAATTTTCAAGAAGTTGTTTTGCTATCCTTTTACACTTGTCTGCAATAATTAAAGATTTCAATAAAATGGTTAAAAAGTTGTCTTACCCACGTGATGACTAATCTGGCCACCAACAACCCTGCTGATGTCCTCAATAGGACGTGTTACATCACGGTAGCCTAGAAAATAGACATAGAAAATGAACAATTTAAAGAAACAGAAGAAGCTTAAAGTAAAAGTAAATTCGTGTTCCTAATATTGCATACATACATTGCATACACTGGAGTATATTATTGTTAAAATCGTCATAACAATTTACAAACACAATCTAAAATGACAATTCAGAGCAATTGCCAAATAAGGAACTGTCGATGAAAACCGCAAATCTTTTTTTTTCAAAAACGTTTCCTTTTTCTTGAAACGACGCAACCAAAAAGAACTATGAATGAATTGGAGGGTACGGAAATGTACGGAAATGAAGATCGAGTACATATGCAATATGTAGAACACGAATTTACTTTTACTCGATCTTTTGCGAAAACTGCGGAAATGAAGATCGAGTACTGCTATAATCATCAAGTAATTAATTTTTTCGAAAACTATTCCGGTCAAAAGAATTGTCTTACCCCAAAACCTCAACGTCATTGTGAGATTGCAATTCCTACATATGCCAGCGATAGTGTTCTAAAAAAGAAAAAGAAAACAGCGTAACGGTTTTCTGTCTAGTTTAAGTATTACACCACTGTCTCCACTGGAACTCTTTTTTCCTCACAATGGGGATAGAATAACTATTTTTCCAAAGTTAGAAAATCCAGTGGGGATGGTTTTGAAGTGCCATTTTTAGACATTGAATTTTGAGTTGAGATAAAATCAAATTCAATTTCTCAGTGGGGCTGAAATTCCAGGGTATTTTCCCACCGGGGACGAAATTATTTTCAAATTTTCCAGTGGGGCTGGGGTCCCAGCGGGTCTGTGACACAGGGGATAAAATATTATATAAAAAAAGGCCTAATGAAATAAAACAACGTGCATTTCCTTCGAAATAGAATCACTCTACTTGTCAATAATCATCATTAGTTTGAAATCTGTCTTTATTGTTGTGACAATTAAACCTTTCTTATCGGCCGATGCTGGTTTCTAATCTGTTGTCAGCTAATATCGTCGTTGAGACGTCTAATCTCAGTATTTTGATTGAAAGTAGTGTCAGGGTTCGACTGAAGAGTCACAATTAAGGGCCGCAGACCCTCTTAGGGTCAGTCGTACCCAGTGAGTTAATTTAAAACCTCGTTTTTCTTCGTTTTTCTTCGTTTTTTTTAATTTTATAATGGAGCTTCCACTCCCTCGGAAACTTGGGACAAATTCATGAAAAGGTCATTAACAAATTAATTTCGATAAACTAAATACATGATCTCACAGCGCGAAACAATGAAAAATTTAATACTAGGATTTATTCCCTAAGCTACTACCAGTGGATACCCCTTAAGACCCTATAGCCCTTAAAATCTACAAAGCTACACTTTTGTCTTTCTTAGGTACCAACTTAATTCATTATTGTATAATTCACTTTTTTACAACCTCTTTACAACTTTCATTTTTAAGAAATTTAAGAAATGTACAATAATTGAAACGTAAAAAACAACGATTTTAAGTTTGACTTTGTTGGAATTAAGATGACATGGCATACATTTTAAGGATAAAAATAGTTAATTATCTTGGCTTGTGGGACAACTTTTTGTTCCGGTGGTATCGGAATTTGTAGTTGATGATGTGGAACGAGACTCCTCTGTTGATGTAAGGGATATAGCTGAGGAATGATATTCTGTTGTATTTGCGAAAGTATGGGATTTACCTTCATCATAATTTTCGGTGTTCCGTACACAATATCATCTAAAATCAAGCAAATATTTTTTAAATCAGAACTTTAAATTTCCATTTTGAATAATTTTGTAGTTTTGCGTTTTATTTTTAGCTTGATGCAGAGCTAAGCTCAACGTTATCATCATCCACTTCATTCTTTCTCTCCTTCTTCTTGTTCTCCTTCTCCTTCTCCTTCATCTTCACCGTACACAATATCGTCTAAAATCAAACAAATATTTTTGTCAGCCGTTACACTTTTTTCTTATGTGAGAGCAATCATTCTACATGCATCTTGCATACAGAAATTATCGGAGTATTACTGTTATACTGTTCATGACAATTAATACTGCCTTTTAAGAGTCTTTAGAGAAACTGTCAAACAAAGATTTATAAAAGCGTTGTGTCCATACTGCCAAAAAAACCTAACTCGTAGCAAACTTTTTGGGGCAAGAGACCTGGTATATTGTGAGCCGTTTTTCTATGATTTCAAGAAGTTGTTTTGCTATCCCTTTACACTTTAAACTTTAAAAATTAAAGATTTGAACAAAATGCTTAAAAACTTTCCTTACCCACGTGGTGAGAAATTTGGCCACCAACAATCCGACTGATGTCTTCTATGGGACGCGTTACATCACGATAGTTTAGACATAGAAAATGGACAATTTAAAGAAACAGAAGCTTAAAGTAGATTTTTCATCAAAATCGTCTTCTAAATATTGCATACATACATTGCATACATCGGATTATTATTGTTAAAACCATCATAACAATTTTCAAAAACAATCTAAAATGACAATTCAGACCAACTGCCAAATAAGGAACTGTCGATGAAAATCGCAAATCTTTTTTTCCAAAAACGTTTCCTTTTCTTGAAACGACGCAACCAAAAAGAACTATGAATGAATTGGAGGGTATGGAAATGAAGATCGAGACTGCTATAATTATTAAGTAACTAATTTTTGCGAAAACTAATCCGGTCAAAAGAACCATTCTTACCCCAAAATCTCAAAGTCATTGTGAAATTGCAATTTCTACATTGGCCAGCGATAGTGTTCTAAAAAAGAAAAAGAAAACAGCCTAACGGTTTTCTGCCTAGTTTAAATATTACACCCCTGTCATTGTCCCGGTGGAACTTTTTTCCTCAGTGGGGATAAAAATTCCTATTGAAATCCCAATGGGATAAAAATTCTATTGCTCCAAAGTTAGAAAATCCAGTGGGGATGGTTTTTGAGTGCCATTTTTAGACATCGGATTTCTAGTGGAGATAAAATCAAAGTCAATTTCTCAGTGGGGCTGAAATTCCAACGTATTTTCCCACCGGGGAAGAAACTATTGCCAAACTTTCCAGCGAGTTTGTGACACAGGGGTGTAGAATTCGTAGATAAAAAAATATAGAAAAAAAACCTAATGAAAAAAACAACGCGCTTGCTCCGAAATGGAATCACTTCATTTGTCAACAATCATCATTAGTTTGAAATCTGTCTTTATTCTTATGAAAATTAATATCTTGTATCCTGTTCTCGACCACGATGACCACCGGGACAAGAACTGCGACCACCTCGGCCGTCTCGACCACTGCGAGCAACACCGCAAACATGTTCACTATGACAACGCTAAAATTCAGTTTTCCCCCCGGAAGTTTGTTTTATACTGGAGAATCTGCAGGAAAAATCATGGCTAATATATGCTATCTTCAAGAATAAGAAAACAAAAGATGCGAATGGTACAACAAAACTCATTTAATGATAAAGTTAACTCACTTACACTTTACTTGTATAGTAATCGTCCCAAGAAGGGCATGCATGACCTCTGC
This sequence comes from Clytia hemisphaerica, assembly GCF_902728285.1. Taxonomy (NCBI): domain Eukaryota; kingdom Metazoa; phylum Cnidaria; class Hydrozoa; order Leptothecata; family Clytiidae; genus Clytia; species Clytia hemisphaerica. The sequence continues at coordinate 73,524 of NW_027104290.1, read as the reverse complement.
GACCAGTACGACCAACGCGACCACTGCGATCATCAACAGTAACATATTCGTCATGTCCGCGATAAATTTCAACAAAGAAATTGATGCCATAGAGTTATTTGTTGTGTACTTTGGCCAGTATTTCACCTTATATCTGAGTCTTGATAAAGGGTTGATAGATAATGTTCTATTAATGGTCACATTTTGTTGTAAATCCATTCTTTTTTGCGTTATTTAGGGTTGCAGTATATAAAAATTAAATAAATTCAAAGCAGAATTAGAATTTTAGAAAAATGAACTCTTTGGGACAGGCACTAATAACAATTTTCATGTTTTTTTTTTAAGGCTAAAATTCTTAAGAATATCGATATTCTGGGGTGCAGACAGTGTAGCCTTTGCCTCCGAGCTCGTTTTATATTATAGATATTATGATTGAAAAAGATTTTTAGCACGTCAAGATGAACTTTGTTCTAAAGAAATCACCGATAAGGATGTCAATCGTCGTCCTTGTCATTTCCTTGGTAGTTGTTGTACATCTGAAAGTAAATTAAAGTTAGTTTCGACATCACCATCAACATATCCTGTTCTTCCTGTCCTACGTAATCACTCTCTACATCTTCATTCTTAGGGTGCACATCACCACCATATTCGTTGTACATTGTAATATATTCGTGTAGAACTAAGCACACAAAAAATCGTGAAAGACTGAATATTTAAGTAACATGCAACACCCCTTGGCAAACAAACCTTGAAAGTATGTTAAACTCGTCTAAATTTGATCGATGATGATTTTGTTGCCGGCGGTTTTTGGTGTGGTGATAGAAGTGGTGGTGTTGGTCTCCTCCTTTGTCTCCTCGTCCTGTTCCTGTCATTGTCGTTGCCGGATTTGGAAAAAGTAGTAATTCTTTAAGTACTGCGGAGCATTAGTCATAAAAATTTCTACCGGGTGACCCACGAAAAAGTTCAGACGTTTCTCGACGTCTTGAGGCCGAAAAATGTCCCAAAGTGCCTGGAGTTTAGATATTTAGAAAGTAGATATCCTAACTTAAAATTTGAGCTATCACTTTTAAAATTTGACCGATTCTTTCTCTACTTATGAGCTTTTAAAGTCAGAATTCACTTTTCGGAAAGTGTAAAAAACACGTAAATAAGGGGTATTAAAGGGGTATTAGCTTACTATAATATCACTGTTAAGCTTAAAAACTTTGAAAGCACGACTTACGTAAAATTCGTTCATATTTGGTGGATGGTGATTTTTTGATGTTGTTGTGTGGTGGAAGTGGTGGTGGTGTTTGGTGTTGTTCTCTTCCTTTGTCTCCTCGCGTACTGTTCCTGTCATTGTTACCGTTTCTTTGGCTGTTTTTGTAAATCTAGGATTAAAGTCTGCAAACAAAAATCGAAAGCATAATTCATCATGTTTGGCTTCTTGCGATAGTTTATGTTGTCGTTGTTGCCGCGATGGTAGTTTAAATCTCCACTTTTATTCTCTTTCCCTGTTCCTGTTGTTGCTGCCGTTTCATTGTTGCTGTGTGGTATATCTAGGATTATGGTAAGATGTAAGACTAAGTCAATGTCACTGAACTTTACTAGCTAGCGTCAATACCTAAGGACCATCAAATACCTATTTCGCGAAAAAATGATAATCTAAAAGAACGTAATTTAAGAAAAGCATTTAAAAGGCATTCTCACGATCGAAAAATCACGTTTGTCGTATAAGGAAGTCTGAAAAGATCTCCCCTCAATTGTTATACCTAAATCAAGAAAGGAAACACTGTCCCCACTATGTTCTTTTTTAAGCTCGAGCTCTGGAGGATAAATATTTTTAAAACATTTTTCAAATTCCCCATCATCAATAACAGCCAGTAGATTATCAATAAATCTGAAGGTGTTATCTTTTTTCTTCACCTGTTTCACATACTCCGACTCATAGTGGTACAAAAATAAGTTTGCCATAAACGGGGCCGGATCTGGTCATATAGGAATACCAATAGTTTGTCTAAAAATTCTTTCACCCAAAGTGAAGAAACAGTTGTCCATTAAATATTTCACAGCATCCTTCAAGATATCTTTATTGAAGAAGGTTATACCGTGCCTAGATTCTTTACAAACCCATCTTGCTCCTGACCTAGTGACTGACAACAAATCACTATTCCCACCATTAAAACAAACATCTGTAATACCATTTAGGACAATCAATAATTTACTATGGGGAATTTTCGTGTACAATGTTGAAAAATCAAATGTTGAAATACAGTATGTCATACCACGTTAAATTCAAACTATTCAAAGATTTAAGCACCTCTTGGTTTTTTTAAATCACCCAGAAATTTTAACCAAAGAATAAGAGCAATACTTCATATTATAGTTATCCATCTGATGGTAAAATAAACGAAGAACAGAAATGATAGCATTTGAAAGTGGTTGTACAGAGCATTCCGGTGCAGCTATAATGAATCTAAATTTTAAATGATTTTTATGAAGTTTGGGAGCCCATCGTTAGACTTATAACTCCATACTAAATTTCTTTTTAAGGTCATTTTTATGAGAATTATTGATAGCATGCTCCTTTTTCCTGACGGATCGATAAGTTTCTGACCTGTTTCCTTCCAAAGTCCCAGCTCTTTTACTAAAACGTCAGCATAGAAACGTTAAGAGCAATATTGCCAGTTGCTTTATCGATAGGTGCAATGACAAATTGTTCTTGAAGAAAAGAAAGATATTCCCGACATAGTGGATCTTGTAATGTTTGGCAAACATGATCAGGATATGATACAAGAAAAACATGCTGTTGCCATTGAGTTGCCTTTTTTGGCTACTCTGTATGTAGACATTATGTTTCTATTGCTATGACAATGAAATTCCGTGACAATGTTTTTATTTACCTTCTTCACCATAATCTCCTTCATCATCTCCTTCGTTGTTTCTAAAACCATACAGATATTTTTCTTAGTTATCGTGACTTTCTAATTTCTAATTTCCATTTTGAATAATTTTGTGTAGTTTACATTTTTGTTTTTTGGCTTGATTCATAGCTGAGCTCAACGTCATCCACTCCTTCTAGTTCTCCTTCCCCATTTCCTCATTCTTCCTCCCCATTTCTTCTTCATTTAGTTGTATTTTATTGGACCTACCGCCGGGTGCCCCGGTGGAGGTTCTATAAATTAACCCATGTCCGTTCGTTCGTCCGTCCGTCTGTTACCAGCTTTTCTCAGGATTGGCTCATTAGTTATTTCTGATTTTTTGCACAATGATGCAAAATGGCAATGCCTAAAATGTGTCGGAGCCCGATTTTCGAAAAAATATATATTTGGGCAAATTTGGGCCAAAATCTGCCTAAAAATAGGGTTTTTTTGGACTTTGTGCAAAATTCTGTCATTACTTTTTTCTGATTTTTTGTACAAAGATGGAGGGCAAGATTCTCTAAAGAATGGCTGAAGTGGTTTTTCCCGGAAAATTCTTATTCGCCTTAAAAGACGGATTTTCGTATTTTGGGGAAATTCCCTTTAACCAAATAAGAAAATATAGCTTTTCTCAATGTTGACTCGTTATTTTTTTCTGATTTTTTGCACAATGATGCAAAATGGCAATGCCTAAAATGTGTCGGAGCCCGATTTTCGAAAAAAAATATATTTGGGCAAATTTGGGCCAAAAACTACCTAAAAATAGGGTTTTTTGGACTTTGTGGAAAATTCTGTCATTACTTTTTTCTGATTTTTTGTACAAAGATGGAGTACAAGATTCTCTAAAGAATGGCTGAAGTGGTTTTTCCTGGAAAATTCTTATTCGCCTTAAAAAACGGATTTTCGTATTTTGGGGAAATTCCCTTTAACCAAATAAGAAAATATAGCTTTTCTCAATGTTGACTCATAATTTTTTTCTGATTTTTTGCACAATGATGCAAAATGACAATGTTCAAAATGTGACGGAGCCAGATTTTTAAGGAAATTTTTTTTGGGCAAATTTAGGCCAAAAACAGCTTAAAAGGTTTTTTGGGTCTAAATGGTTTAAGTGATTTTCGTATTTGGGGACATTCCTTTTTACCATTTTACATTATTCAACACACAAGGTTTATTTTTCCATTCTGAATTTTTGTACAATTATTGTCACTTTTTTCTTATTTTCATCTGATGTTAATCATTAGGTAGGTCCATTCAGCATGTTGTTTGTTTTGTTTTTAGCTTTATGAAGAGCTAAGCTCAGCGTCGTTATCAATATCGTCGTTATCTATTTCTCCTTCTTCTCCTTCGTCTTCTTCATCTCCTTGTTCATCTCCCACTTCTTCTTGTTCTTGTTCTTCACCAGCTCCTTCTTCATCAGCTTCTTCCCAAGCTTCATCTTCACCATCCCCATCTCCAGCTCCTTCTTCTTGTTCTCCAGCTTCACCGTCAGCTCCTTCTTCTTGTTCTCCAGCTTCTCCAGCTCCTTCTTCTTGTTCTCCAGCTTCACCAGCTCCTTCTTCTTGTTTTCCAGCTTCACCGTCAGCTCCTTCTTCTTGTTCTCCAGCTTCTCCAGCTCCTTCTTCTTGTTCTCCAGCTTCACCGTCAGCTCCTTCTTCTTGTTCTCCAGCTTCACCGTCAGCTCCTTCTTCTTGTTCTCCAGCTTCACCGTCAGCTCCTTCTTCTTGTTCTCCAGCTTCACCGTCAGCTTCTTCTTCTTGTTCTCCAGCTTTACCGTCAGCTCCTTCTTCTTGTTCTCCAGCTTCACCGTCAGCTCCTTCTCTTGTTCTCAGCTTCACCGTCAGCTCCTCTTCTTGTTCTCCAGCTTCACCGTCAGCTCCTTCTTCTTGTTCTCCAGCTTCACCGTCAGCTCCTTCTTCTTGTTCTCCAGCTTCACCGTCAGCTCCTTCTTCTTGTTCTCCAGCTTCACCGTCAGCTCCTTCTTCTTGTTCTCCAGCTTCACCGTCAGCTCCTTCTTCTTGTTCTCCAGCTTCACCGTCAGCTCCTTCTTCTTGTTCTCCAGCTTCACCAGCTCCTTCTTCTTGTTCTCCAGCTTCACCGTCAGCTCCTTCTTCTTGTTCTCCAGCTTCACCAGCTCCTTCTTCTTGTTCTCCAGCTCCTTCCCAACCTTCATCTTCACTATCCCCGTATACAATATCGTCTAAAATCAAACAAATATTTTTGTCAGCCGTTACACTTTTTTAACATAAAAACAATCATCTAATATGCATCTTGCATCCAGAAATTATCGGAGTATTACTGTTATACTGTTCATGACATTCAATACTGCCTTTAAAAAATCTTCAGAGAAACTGTTAAACAAAGATTTATAAAAGCGTTTGTGTCCATATTGCCAAAAGAAACCTAGCTCTAGCAAACTGTTTGAGCGCTAAGGACCTGGTATATGTTGAGCCATTTTTCTATCATTTTCAAGAAGTTGTTTTGCTATCCCTTAACACTTGTCTGCAATAATTAAAGATTTGAATAAAATGCTTAAAAAGTTGTCTTACCCACGTGATGACTAATCTGGCCACCAACAACCCTGCTGATGTCCTCAATAGGACATGTTACATCACGATAGCCTAGAAAATAGACATAGAAAATGAACAATTTAAAGAAACAGAAGAAGCTTAAAGTAAAAGTAAATTCGTGTTCTACATATTGCATACATACATTGCATACATTGGAGTATATATTATTGTTAAAATCGTCATAACAATTTACAAACACAATCGAAAATGACAATTCAGACCAACTGCCAAATAAGGAACTGTCGATGAAAACCGCAAATCTTTTTTTCCAAAAACGTTTCCTTTTTCTTGAAACGACGCAACCAAAAAGAACTATGAATGAATTGGAGGGTACGGAAATGAAGATCGATTACATATGCAATATGTAGAACACTAATTTACTTTTACTCGATCTTTTGCGAAAACTGCGGAAATGAAGATCGAGTACTGCTATAATCATGAAGTAATTAATCTTTGCGAAAACTAATCCGGTCAAAAGAATTGTCTTACCCCAAAACCTCAAGGTCATTGTAAAATTGCAATTCCTACATATGCCAACGATAGTGTTCTAAAAAAGAAAAAGAAAACGGCGTTTAAGTATTACACCACTGTCTCCACTGGAACTTTTTTTTCCTCCCAATGGGGATAGAAATTCTATTGTTCCAAAGTTAGAAAATCCAGTGGGGATGGTTTGAGTGGAGATAAAATCAAATTCAATTTCTCAGTGGGGCTGAAATTCCAGGGTATTTTCCCACCGGGGACGAAATTATTACCAAATTTTCCAGTGGCCTTCGGTCCCAGCGGCTCTGTGAAACAGGGTTGTAATATTCGGAGATAAATATATATATATATAAAAACCTAATGAAAATAAAACAATGTGCATTTGCTTCGAAATAGAATCACTCTACTGGTCAACAATCATCATTAGTTTGAAATCTGTCTTTATTGTTGTGAAAATTAAACCTTTCTTACCGGCCGATGCTGGTTTCTTATCTGTTGCCAGCTAATATCGTCGTTGAGACGTCTAATCTCAGTATTTTGATTCTGAAATTGAAAGTATATTTCTCATTCAAAATGTCTTGGAAAGGAATATATTTATAAATTAACTTTGAATTTTTTTTCCGATTTTTAATCTTACTTTGAAAAGCTTGCTGCCTATATTCTTGTTCAATTCTAACGCCCCCCCCCTTTGACAGATCCGGTAGTAATATTTTTAAAGTCTATTCACGATAAGTGTGCACTCTTTTTTCATTTACTTATAACTTTTGAAGGAATTCTTCAATCTTTATAAATCTGGTATCATTGGAGAGATATTAGTTAGTGGAACAATTTGAAATAAAAAAATCTTTAAAATAATTCTAAAAATGAAGATGAAAATGAAGAAGAAAAAAATGAAGATCTTGTAGAAAAGTGCTATAACTATCATTTTCACTGAAGTGAAACCTTGATTATCGAACGTCATCACTGTGAAAAAATTCCTCAAAAATAATCATTCAGTCAAAAGATATCAAACAAAGTTATGAGCTAATTGACGTCTAAAAACGCTGTTTTCTGCTGTTTTTTGGGGTCAATCACTTATTAACTTTGTATCATAACTTTGTATTGAATAAATATTTTAGTGAAATTTCTTCACAGTGATGACTTCCAAAAATCAAAGAATCTCTCCAGTAAAAATGAAAGTTATAGCACTTTTCTACAAGATCTTCATTTTTTTCTTCTTCATTTTCATCTTCATTTTTAGAATTCTTTTGAAGATTTTTTTATTTCAAATTGTTCCACTAACTAATATCTCTCCGACGATACCAAATTTATAAAGATTGAAGAATTCCTTCAAAAGTTATAGGTGAAAGAAAAAAGAGTGCACACTTATCGTGAATAGACTTTAGTATAATTTTTAGGTAGGGTAAAAATAACGGACTGAAACTCGATGGGGATTGATATTCCCATATTTTTTAAGCTGGGGATTTAAATTCAATTGTTTCAGAAAAGAGTCAGAAAAATCAGCGGGAATGAGAAAATAGCGTAATACTTTGCAGTGATAGGATTATCTTATTTGATTATCTTCAGCGGGACACAAATTGGAGCATAATTTTCCACTGGGGGCGATATTTTGGCGAATTCTTCGAATGTGAGGGAATCCCTGATCGTAAGAAGGGGGTGTATTCTATTTCCCCTTCGGAAATTAATTACCCCTATAAATTTTGAACAACATTGAAATTATCCAATTCCTTACATTAAGATTTAGTATCGGCCATGTACCAACGAATACTGACCCTTTGTCAAATTAGCATTAATCACCTCTCTCTAATTTGATTTTCAAGGGACAAGAATTTTTTCGAATTAGATCAATTCAAATTACAGAAAGTATTTTATACTAATTTCTAGATAAGGGGACCGGCTATTTTAATTCGAATAGTAGAGGTTCGAATTAGAGCGTTGACTGTAATTTATTTGGATGACATGTCAAGAAATCAAATATAACTGGAGAGGTTAAAAAAGGGAGTTAGGAAAAATAGGTTAGAAAAAAATCATTTTACCGATTGTTTTACAAAATATCGTTCCTATCTCTAATTCATTTGACTGCTATTATAAGAGATTGCTTAACATTGGGGTATTTTTTAACAATAAAATACTGATTCAGAAAAATTTTTGTTGACCTTATAAATACAAAGATCTGAGATGTCTTTGATAAATGTAAAATTATATCGAGGAAAAGGTTTTTCGGAGTTTTAAAAGTAATTTTTCAATTTTTCATTGCTCAGTCTGTATTTCAACAAAAGCCAGTTAATAGCGAAACTAAACGAGGCACTGTGGACTTCCTAATTGCAAGAATGTCAAATACCACGAATTCATTTGTTCTCTCCAAGAACGACTGAAATCCCCAAGAACAGCGATTTTTATTTATTTACCTTTCTGCTTTTCTGCTGATTTAGCATTTCATCGATAGGAAAACTGCCTTTTTTTGGCAGTATTTGCTGAAAAAAGCAATGGCTACCTTTTTTTATCTCAAATCTCACTGCATAGGAACAGATAGTGGTGGTATACTCTCGGGTACCTATTAGCCGGGAGGAGCGCTAATTAATTGTTCTAAAATTTCCACCCGGGACATTCTTATTCCACCCCCCCCCCGCTTATTGCTTTTTGGGAAATTTTTTTTGAAAGTTCCCTCTTTTGTCCTAATTCTGCTGTATTAGCCTCTTTTTCGAAAATCTTCTACCCAGGACATTTTTATTCCAACCCCTCTGCTTATTAAGTTTTGAGATTTTTTCTAAACCCCCCGCTTATTCCAAACCCCCCGGCTATTAAGTACACGAGGGTAGCCGGTCTGGGTTGTGGACGGCGTTTTTTTTCGTTCTTTGTCGGTTTTTCTTAGGGTTTATTGGTTCATTACCAGTTAGGGTCAGGGTTGGACTCGAGAGTCACAATTAAGGGCCGCAGACCCTCTTAAGGTCAGTGGTACCCAGTGAGTTAATTTAAAACCTCGTTTTTCTTCGTTTTTTTTTTAATTTTTATAATGGAGCTTCCACTCCCTCGGAAACTTGGGACAAATACATGAAAAAGTCATTCAATGAATCATGAAGGGATATTAACAATTGTTCAATTTCGATAATCTAAATAGGTGATCTCACAGCGCGAAACAATGAAAAATTTATACTATGATTTATTCCCTAAGCCTCTACCAGTGCATACCCCTTAAGGCCCTATAGCCCTTAAAATCTACAACGTTGCACTTTTGTCTTTCTTAGGTACCAACTTAATTTATTATTGTATAATTCACTTTTTTACAACCTCTTTACAACTTTCATAAAATACTTAATTTCAAGAATTTTCATTATCGTTTACGAAGTGCCATAATAAAACACAATTTTATAAAAAGTCCCTTTAAAAATTATCTATACTTTTTAGGTACCTTTACTTATGGTAGGTATGAAAAATTCATCCTCTTCTCCATGGTTTGACCCCAAAGAAATCGTAAGGCCCTTAAAGTTATATTCTAAAGCTCTTTGTGGTAGTGGCGAATAAAAGCTGAAAATCGGCTTTCCCAAAACATGGTCTTATTGCATATAAATACCAAAATGTCATAAATTTGATGGAGATTTAGAAAAACATGAGTACTATACGTCAAAAATGAAGTGAATAAAAGTTTTGACGCTTCAAAGCCGTTTTTTTGACAAAAAAACAGGCGCAATTATATTATGGACATGAAATCCTAAAAAATATTGTTTTGGGAATGGATTTCTAGCATTGAATCACGGTTGTTGTGAGCAAAGGGTCAATGTTTGTAGGTGTAATAGTGTAAATTTTAAGGTGTATTTTGATTGTAACGTTTCAGTTTTTAAAATATTTAGGCACGAATAACATGATTATAGCATTAGTAATTTTGCAGTGAATCACTGTTCAAAATCTGAGACCAGCAAAAGGACTATTTTATATAAAAAGTTATTCAAGGGAACTATTTTATAGGTTTTCAGGGGTAAATAGCTAAAATTGCATTTTTCACGAATCAATAAAAGTTTTCTCAGCAGCTTTTACTAAAAACCATACCCAGGGAAGAAATTCATGGGTTGCCTAGACTCACCAGAAAAAGTTTCAGCCCTTACTGTTTTCTTTATCAGGATAATAGGATCTTTTTCTGTAGGTTTTAAGGGGTATCAACGGTTATGTAACAAAACTTAACGCGTATTCAATATTAAAATTTGCTCAAAACGCCCATTCGAATAGCAATGTTCATTAAATGAGGTTTAGTTTTCTTCCGAAAACATGATTCAGAGAGATTTCCAAATCGACTTAATTGCACAAGCTAGCAATAGGCCACATTTTCACAGATTATATATGTAAAGGTAAAACACATTCACAAGATACAATCCGATGAAAGTTTTTTCTGCATACACTTTTTTTTTATATAAGAACCAGTAAATTTTTGTTGAGGCTCGGCTGTTCTTATTTTTTTGGCACTTCGAGCCTCAAATTATTCTTATCCTGTTCTTATTTTTAGGGCAAATTTGGGGGTATTTTTGGGTTTGAACCCTAATTTCATTAATTTAGCCCTTATTTTACCTAAAACTCAGCAACTCCAGGCTCAGGATTGTTCTTAAATTGTTCTTATTTTTTGGCATTTTTGAGCCTCATTGTTCTTATAAAATTGTTCTTATAAAAAAAAAAGTGTATACGGAGATTTTTTTAGTCTTCGCTTATTTAGACATTTTCAGCCATCCATAATTGAATAGAAAGATAACTTACAAAAACGGTATCTTGCAATTGCTCGATTTCATCTAGCAAGTTCTAAAATGAAAAGACAAGAAGAACAAAATTATCGTGCGGCGGCCTTTTCTACGGTGGCCTGTATTGATACGCCATCATCGTATTCTCTGCTTTCGCCAATTAGAGTTGTAAATGACTCTAAAATCTAAAACATTGCCAAATAGGTTAAAATAACTGAAAATTGAGCCAGATTTCCTAGCTCGACTGGTGCATTTTCGAAATTACACAAAAACGAAATTACGAAATTATATATTGATCACCTAAGTCAAACAAAATAGAAAGTTAATTAATTTGGGGCACGCCTTTAAAGGATGGCGTCAAAAAACACAAGGAAGTTGTTTTATACCGAGCTTATCGAGCATGTTTTTTAATAAATCTTGATTTTTTAATAATTTTCGTAATCCCCTTCATATTCATACGAATTAAAACCAAAAATGTCTTCTATTGTTCCTGAGGTAATAATTCATGAAATATCCCCCATTGCTTTTCATGTGTTTTTCTTTGCTTTAATAGCAATAATTAAAAATTCGAATAAAATGCTTGACAGTCTTGCCAATGTGATGAGCAATTTGGCCACCAACTATCTTGATATGTCTTGTATCGGTCGCAAAGGAAAAAAACAAACATTTAACTTTCCATATGCCTATATGATGTAGATTAGGGATGGAAACCATTCAAGTAATCAGACGGCTGAGAAGTAAGTATGAGTCGGTAGAAATAAGTTTGGTATGAAATTATGGCTAATCTTCGAATAGTAAGTTTTGGGGAAAATTTGTCCCGATAAATACAACATTAGTAAAAATAAGCGAGGATCGCCTACAACCAAACCTGGAGGGAGGTAAAAATATTTCATCTTGTCAGCTTTCAGTTAGAGCGTCGACTTGAACAGGAGTTGCGATCGCCATTATGAGCAAGGCGTCACATGGCTATTAGCAAAGTAGACACGGTTGGCGGAGGGTGGCCACCCAGCCATTCGAATACTGTATATAGCGCTTATCCAATAAAAGGTAAACCGCAATTTAACCTGTGTTAAATCCAAATTTAACTTTCCATTTGCCTATGATCTAGCCACCAACAATCCGACTTATGTCTTCTATGGGACCCATGACATCACGATAGCCTACACATAGAAAATGAACAATTTAAAGAAACGAAAAAAGCTTAAAGTAGATTTGTCAATAAATTCGTGTTCTACACATTGCATACATACATTGCATACATCGGACTATTATTGTTAAAATCATCATAACAATTTACAAACACAATCTAAAATAAAAATTCAGAGCAACTGCCAAATAAGGAACTGTCGATGAAAACCGCAAATCTTTTTTTCCAAAAACGTTTCCTTTTTCTTGAAACGACGCAACCAAAAAGTACCATGAATGAATTGGAGTGTATGGAAATGAAGATCTAGTACTGCTATAATCATCAAGTAATTAATTTTTGCGAAAACTAATCCGTTCAAAAGAATTGTCTTATCCCAAAATCTCAAAGTCATTGTGAAATTGCAATTTCTACAATGGCCAGCGATAGTGTTCTAAAAAAGAAAAAGAAAACAGCTTAAAGGTTTTCTGCCTAGTTTAAGTATTACACCCCTGTCTCATAGCCCCGGTGGAACTTTTTTCCTTAGTGGGGATAAAAATTAGTACTAGTAATCGTATGGTTTGGAGTGCAATTAACGATTAATCACGAGTAACAAAGGAGAAAATAGTAATTTGCACGAGTCCGAAGGACGAGTGCCAATTACGGTATTTTCTCCTTTGTTACGAGTTCATATTTGGTGGATGGTGATTTTTTGTTGTTGTGTGGTGGAAGTGGTGGTGGTGTTTGGTGTTGGTCTCTTCCTTTGTCTCCTCGCGTACTGTGCCTGTCATTGTTACCGTTTCCATTGGTTGTTTTTGTAAATCTAGGTTTAAAGTCTGCAAACAAAAATTGAAAGCATAATTCATCATGTTTGGCTTCTTGTGATAGTTTATGTTGTCGTTGTTTCTGCGATGGTAGTTTAAATCTCCACTTTTTTCTCTTTTCCTGTTCCTGTTGTTGCTGCCGTTTCATTGTTGCTGTGTGGTATATCTAGGATTATAGTAAGATGTAAGACTATATAAGAAAGTCAATGTTACTTTACTAGCTAGCGTCAATACCTAAGGACCATCAAAAGCATTTAAAAGGCATTCTCACGATCGAAAAATCACGTTTGTCGTATAAGGAAGTCTGGAAAGATCTCCCCTTAATTGTTATACCTAAATCAAGAAAGGAAACACTGTCCCAACTATGTTCTTTTTTAAGCTCGAGCTCTGGAGGATAAATACTTTTAAAACATTTTTTCAAATTCCCCATCATCAATAACAGCCAGTAGATTATCAATAAATCTGAAGGTGTTACAAAACTTTCTGGCTAAAAAAATATCTTTTTTCTTCACCTGTTTCACATACTCTGACTCAAAAATAAGTTTGCCATAAACGGGGCCGGATCTGGTCCAATAGGAATACCAATAGTTTGTCTAAAAATTCTTTCACCCAAAGTGAGGAAACAGTTGTCCATTAAATATCTCACAGCATACTTCAAGATATCTTTATTGAAGAAAGTTATACCGTACCTAAATTCTTTACAAACCCATCTTGCTCCTGACCTAGTGACCGGCAACAAATCACTATTCCCACTATCAAAACAAACATCTGTAACACCATTTAGGACGTTCAATAATTTACTATGGGGAATCGGCTTTTCCAGAAAAAACCGTGCACCCCCTGTTGAGGAGGTCCAACCTTTTGTGACCTACCCCCTTGGAATTCCAGGCAATTTTAGGATCAAACCCCTCTGGAATTTCAAATTTTTACAAATTTTCAATCATTACCCCCTTGGAATTCCGCTTATTCTTGACGGATTTTCGTCTCCCCTTATGGAATTCCACTGCATTTCACTGCATTTCAACCCCCTTGGAACGGAAATGGACCTCCTCAACAGGGGGAGCACGATTTTTTCTGGAAAAGCCCAATTTTCGTGTACAATGTTGAAAAATCAAATGTTGAAATACAGTATGTCTTACCACGTTTAATTCAAACTATTCAAAGATTTAAGCACCTCTTGGTTTTTTTTGAATCACCCAGAAAGTTTTAACCGAAGAATAATAGCAATACTTCATATTATAGTTTCACATCTGATGGTAAAATAAACGAAAAACAGAAGTGATAGCATTTGAAAGTAATTGTACAGAGCATTCCGGTGTAGCTATAATGAATCTAAATTTTAAATGATCTTTATGAAGTTTGGGAGCCCATCGTTAGACTAACTCCATACCAAATTTCTTTTTAAGGTCATTTTTATGAGAATTATTGATAGCATGCTCCTTTTTCCTGACAGATCAATAAGTTTCTGACCTGTTTTCTTCCAAGCCCCAGCTCTTTTACTAAAACGTCAGCATAGAAACGTTTACATATAAGAGCAATATTGCCAGTTGCTTTATCGATAGGTGCAATGACAAATTGTTCTTGAAGAAAAGAAAGATATTCCCGACATAGTGGATCTTGTAATGTTTGGCAAACATGATCAGGATATGATACAAGAAAAACATGCTGTTGCCATTGAGTTGCCTTTTTTGGCTACTCTGTATGTAGACATTATGTTTCTATTGCTATGACAATGAAATTCCGTGACAATGTTTTTATTTACCTTCTTCACCATAATCTCCTTCATCATCTCCTTCGTTGTTTCTAAAACCATACAGATATTTTTCTTAGTTATCGTGACTTTCTAATTTTTAATTTCCATTTTGAATAATTTTGTAGTTTACATTTTTGTTTTTTGGCTTGATTCATAGCTGGGCTCAGCGTCATCCACTCCCTTCTAGTTCTCATTCCCCATTTCCTCATTCTTCCTCCCCATTTGCTCTTCATTTAGTTGTATTTTATTTTGTTTTTAGCTTTATGGAAGAGCTATAAGCTCAGCGTCGTTATCAATATCGTCGTTATCTATTTCTCCTTCTTTCTTCCCACTTCTTCTTGTTCTTGTTCTTCACCAGCTCCTTCTCCTTCTTCTTGTTCTCCAGCTTCTCCAGCTCCTTCTTCTTGTTCTCCAGCTCCTTCCCAACCTTCATCTTCACCATCCCCGTATACAATATCGTCTAAAATCAAACAAATATTTTTGTCAGCCGTTACACTTTTTTTAACATAAAAACAATCATCTAATATGCATCTTGCATACAGAAATTATCGGAGTATTACTGTTATACTGTTCATGACAACCAATACTGCCTTTAAAGAATCTTTAGAGAAACTGTCAAACAAAGATTTATAAAAGCGTTTGTGTTCATACTGCCAAAAAAAACCAACTCGTAGCAAAATGTTTGAGGGCTAAGGACCTGGTATATGGTGAGCCATTTTTCTATAATTTTCAGGAAGTTGTTTTGCTATCCCTTTACACTTCTCTGCAATAATTAAAGATGTGAATAAAATGGTTAAAAAGTTGTCTTACCCACGTGATGACTAATCTGGCCACCAACAACCCTGCTGATGTCCTCAATAGGACGTGTTACATCACGATAGCCTAGAAAATAGACATAGAAAATGAACAATTTAAAGAAACAGAAGCTTAAAGTGAAAGTAAATTCGTGTTCTACATATTGCATACATACATTGCATACACTGGAGTATATTATTGTTAAAATCGTCATAACAATTTACAAACACAATCTAAAATGTCAATTCAGACCAACTGCCAAATAAGGAACTGTCGATGAAAACTGCAAATCTTTTTTCCCAAAAACGTTACCTATTTCTTGAAACGACGCAACCAAAAAGAACTATGAATGAATTGGAGGGTACGGAAATGAAGATCGAGTACATATGCAATATGTAGAACACTAATTTACTTTTACTCGATCTTTTGCGAAAACTGCGGAAATGAAGATCGAGTACTGCTATAATCATGAAGTAATTAATTTTTGCGAAAACTAATCCGGTCAAAAGAATTGTCTTACCCCAAAACCTCAAGGTCATTGTAAAATTGCAATTCCTACATATGCCAACGATAGTGTTCTAAAAAAGAAAAAGAAAACGGCGTAACGGTTTTCTGTCTAGTTTAAGTATTACACCACTGTCTCCACTGGAATCTTGTTTTCCTCCCAATGGGGATAGAATTACTATTGTTCCAAAGTTAGAAAATCCAGTGGGGATGGTTTTGAAGTGCCATTTTTAGACATTGAATTTTGAGTGGAGATAAAATCAAATTCAATTTCTCAGTGGGGCTGAAATTCCAGGGTATTTTCCCAACGGGGACGAAATTATTGCCAAATTTTCCAGTGGGGCTTCGGTCCCAGCGGCTCTGTTAAACAGGTGTGTAGTATTCGGGGATAAAAATATATATATAAAAAAGGCCTAATGAAATAAAAAAACGTGCATTTGCTTCGAAATAGAATCACTCTACTTGTCAACAATCATCATTAGTTTGAAATCTGTCTTTATTGTTGTGAAAATTAAACCTTTCTTACCGGCCGATGCTGGTTTCTAATCTGTTGCCAGCTAATATCGTCGTTGAGACGTCTAATCTCAGTATTTTGATTCTGAAATCGAAAGTAATTTTTTCTCATTCAAAATGTCTTGGAAAGGAATATATTTATAAATTTACTTTGAATTTTTTTTCCGATTGAAAATCTTATTTTGAAAAACTTTCTGCTATTCTTGTTCCAATTCTAACGCCCCCTTTTGACAGATCCGGTAGGATTTTAGGTAGGGTAAAAATAACGGACTGAAACTCGATGGGGATTGATATTCCCATATTTTTTAAGGCTGGGGATTTAAATTCAATTATTTCAGAAAAGAGTCAGAAAAATCAGTGGGAATGGGAAAATAGCGTAATACCTTGCAGTGATAGGATTATCTTATTTGATTATCTTCAGCGGGACACAAATTGGAGCATAATTTTCCACTGGGGGCGATATTTTGGCGAATTCTTCGAATGGGAGGGAATCCCTGATCGTAAGAAGGGGGTGTATTCTATTTCCCCTTCGGAAATTAATTACCCCTATAAATTTTGAACAACATTGAAATTATCCAATTCCTTACATTAAGATTTAGTATCGGTCATGTACCAACGAATACTGACCCTTGGTCAAATTAGCATTAATCGCCTCACTCTAATTTGATCTTTAAGGGGCAAAATTTTTTCTGTGAATTAGATCAATTCGAATTACAGAAAGTATTTTATACTAATTTTTAGATAAGGGGACCGGCTATTTTAGTTCGAATTATAGAAAAATTCGAATGGTAGAGGTTCGAATTAGAGCGTTGACTGTACTTTATTCGGATGAAATGTCGAGAAATCAAATATAACTAGAGAGGTTAGGAAAGGGAGTTAGAAAAATAGGTTAGAAAAAAATCATTTTACCGCTTGTTTTACAAAATATCGTTCTTATCTCTAATTCATTTGACTGCTATTAGAAGAGATTGCTTAACATTGGGGTATTTTTTAACAATAAAATACTGATTCAGAAAAATTTTTGTTGACCTTATAAATACAAAGATCTGAGATGTCTTTGAAAAGTGTAAAATTATATCGAGGAAAAGATTTTTCGGATTTTTAAAAGTAATTTTTCAATTTTTCCTTGCTCAGTCTGTATTCCAACAAAAAAACAGTTAATAGCGAAACTAAACGAGGCACTGTGGACTTACTAATTCCAAGAATGTCAAATACCACGAATACCACGAATTCATTTTTCTCTCCACAGCGATTTTCATTTATTTACCTTTCTGCTTTTCTGATGATTTAGCAATTCATCGATAGGAAAACTGCCTTTTTTTGGCAGTATTTGCTGAAAAAAGCAATGACTACCTTTGTTATCTCAAATATCTCACTGCATAGGAACAGATAGTGGTGGTATACTCTCGGGTACCTATTAGCCGGGAGGAGCGCTAATTAATTGTTCTAAAATTTCCACCCAGGACATTCTTATTCCACCCCCCCCTGCATATTGTTTTTTGGGAAATTTTTTTTGAAAGTTCCCTCTTATGTCCTAATTCTGCTGTATTAGCCTCTTTTTCGAAAATCTTCTACCCAGGACATTTTTATTCCAACCCCTCTGCTTATTAAGTTTTGAGATTTTTTCTAAACCCCCCGCTTATTCCAAACCCCACGGCTATTAAGTACACGAGGGTAGCCGGTCTCGGTTGTGGACGGCAAAATACGTTGTTTTTTATTGTCGTTTTTTTTCGTTCTTTGTCGGTTTTTCTTAGCGTTTATTGGGTCATTACCAGTTAGGGTCAGGGTTGGACTCGAGAGTCACGATTAAGGGCCGCAGACCCTCTTAAGGTTAGTGGTACCCAGTGAGTTAATTTAAAACCTCGTTTTTCTTCGTTTTTTTTTTAATTTTTATAATGGAGCTTCCACTCCCTCGGAAACTTGGGACAAATTCATGAAAAAGTCATTCAATTAATCATGAAGGGATATTAACAATTATTCAATTTCGATAATCTAAATAGGTGATCTCACAACGCGAAACAATGAAAAATTTAATACTAGGATTTATTCCCTAAGCCACACGGCAGCCTGTAAAACCTACAACGTTGCACTTTTGGCTCTCTTAGGTACCAACTTAATTTATTATTGTATAATTCACTTTTTTACAACCTCTTCACAACTTTCATAAAATACCTAATCGCACGATGGGTTATTTTTTCTTATTTGGCACGCCCTCAAAGAGAGCAATTAATCGTTAATTGCACCCTGTAGAGAGCAATTAATCGTTAATCACACTCTCCAATGCGGCGCCAATGTTTAATACAAAATTGATTTTAATGTTTTTTCTTACATTTTTTTTGCATCGAACGTTTTAATTACATTCAAAATTTATTTTGTGAGAAAGAAAATCAATAAACAACAATAAAAGAAAGACACAAAGAGAAGAGAAAAATATAAAACTCTCAGTGTAATTTCTGTAATTTACTTTCCTAACTGGGAAAAAGTAGTGAAAGCCATTGTGCGATTAGCTCGTAATCACATAATAACTCGTACAATTCGAAAATTGCACTCGTGATTTTTTTGTTTCGAATTTTCCTCGTCCTTTCGGACTCGGAAAATTAATAACAAAAAAATCACTCGTGCAATTATTCTCGAATTGCACTCGTTATCATGTGATTACATATACTAATTTCAAGAATTTTCATTATCGTTTAAGTGCCATAATAAAACACAATTTTATAAAAAGTCCCTTTAAAAATTATCTATACTTTTTAGGTACCTTTACTTATGGTAGGTATGAAAAATTCATCCTCTTCTCCATCGTTTGACCCCAAAGAAATCGTAAGGCCCTTAAAGTTCTATTCTAAAGCTCATTTATGGTAGTGGTAGCGGCCGATAAAAGCTGAAAATCGGCTTTCCCAAAACATGGTTATATTGCATATAAATACCAAAATGTCACAAATTTGGAGATTTAGAAAAACATGAGTACTTTACGTCAAAAATGAAGTGAATAAAAGCTTTGACGCTTCAAAGCCGTTTTTATGACAAAAAAAACAGGCGCAATTATATTATGGACATGAAATCCTAAAAAATATTGTTTTGGGAATGGATTTCTAGCATTGAATCACGGTTGTTGTGGTCAATGTTTGTAGGTGTAATAGTGTAAATTTTAAGGTGTATTTTGATTGTAACGTTTCAGTTTTGAAAATATTTAGGCACGAATAACATGATTATAGCATTAGTAATTTTACAGTGAATCACTGTTCAAAATTTGAGACCAGCAAAAGGTTATATAAAAAGTTATTCAAGGTAACTATGCTAAAGGTTTTCAGGGGTGAATAGCTAAAATTGCATTTTTCACGAATCAATAAAAGTTTTCTCAGCAGCTTTTACCAAAAACCATACCCAGGGAAGAAATTCATGGGTTGCCTAGACTCACCAGAAAAAGTTTCGCAGTCCTTACTGTTTTCTTTATCAGGATAATAGGGTCTTTTTCTGTAGGTTTTAAGGGGTATCCACGGTTATGTAACAAAACTTAACGCGTATTCAAAATTAAAATTTGCTCAAAACGCCCATTCGAATAGCAATGTTCATTAAATGAGGTTTAATTTTCTTCCGAAAACATGATTCAGAGAGATTTCCAATCGACTTAATTGCACAAGCTAGCAATAGGCCACATTTTAACAGATTATATGTGTAAAGGTAAAACACATTCACAAGACACAATCCGATAAAAGTTTTTTCTACATATACGGAGATTTTTTTAGTCTTAGCTTATTTAGACATTTTCAGCCATCCATAATTGAATAGAAAGATAACTTACAAAAACGGTATCTTGCAATTGCTCGATTTCATCTAGCAAGTTCTAAAATGAAAAGACAAGAAGAACAAAATTATCGTGCGGCGGCCTTTTCTACGGTGGCCTGTATTGATACGCCATCATCGTATTCTCTGCTTTCGCCAATTAGAGTTGTAAATGACTCTAAAATCTAAAAAATTGCCAAATAGGTTAAAATAACTGAAAATTGAGCCAGATTTCCTAGCTCGACTGGTGCATTTTCGAAATTACACAAAAACGAAATTACAAAATTATATATTGATCATCTAAGTCAAACAAAATAGAAAGTTGATTAATTTGGGGCACGCCTTTAAAGGATGGCGTCAAAAAACACAAGGAAGTTGTTTTATATCGAGCTTATCGAGCATGTTTTTTAATAAATCTTGATTTTTTAATAATTTTCGTAATCCCCTTCATATTCATACGAATTAAAACCAAAAATGTCTTCTATTGTTCCTGAGGTAATAATTCATGAAATATCCCCCATTGCTTTTCATGTGTTTTTCTTTGCTTTAATAACAATAATTAAAAATTCGAATAGAATGCTTGACAGTCTTGCCAATGTGATGAGCAATTTGGCCACCAACTATCTTTATGTCTTGAATCGGTCGCAAAGGAAAAAAACAAATATTTAACTTTCCATATGCCTATGATGTAGATTAGGGATAGAAACCATTCAAGTAGTCAGACGGCTGAGAAGTAAGTATGAGTCGGTAGACATAAGTTTGGTATGAAATTATGGCTAATCCTCGAATAGTAAGTTTTGGGAAAAATTTTTCCCGATAAATACAACATTAGTAAAAATAAGCGAGGATCGCCTACAACCAAACCTGGAGGGAGGGAGGTAAAAATATTTCATCTTGTCAGCTTTCAGTTAGAGCGTCGACTTGAACAGGGAGTTGCGATGGCCATTATGAGCAAGGCGTCACGTGGCTATTAGCAAAGTAGACACGGTTGGTGGAGGGTGGCCACCCAGCCATTCGAATACTGTATATAGCGCTTATCAAATAAAAGGTAAGCCGCAATTTAGCCTGTGTTAAATCCAAATTTAACTTTCCATTTGCCTATGATCTAGCCACCAACAATCCGACTTATGTCTTCTATGGGACGCATGACATCACGAAAGCCTAGACATAGAAAATGAACAATTTAAAGAAACGGAAAAATTTTAAAGTAGATTTGTCAGTAAATTCGTGTTCTACACATTGCATGCATACATTGCATACATCGGATTATCATTGTTAAAATTAACAGCAACACTGCCAAGTAAGGAATTGTCGATGAAAACCGCAAATCTTTTTTTCCAAAAACGTTTCCTTTTTCTTGAAACGACGCAACCAAAAAGTACTATGAATGAATTGGAGGGTACGGAAATGAAGATCGAGTACTGTTATAATCATCGAGTAACTAATTTTTGCGAAAACTAATCCGGTCAAAAGAATTGTCTTACCCCAAAATCTCAAAGTCATTGTGAAATTGCAATTTCTACAATGGCCAGCGATAGTGTTCTAAAAAAGAAAAAGAAAACAGCTTACCGGTTCACTGCCTAGTTTAAGTATTACACCCCTGTCTCATAGCCCCGGTGGAACTTTTTCCTTAGTGGGGATAAAAATTACTATTGAAATCCCAATGGGTATAGAAATTCTATTGTTCCAAAGTTAGAAAATCCAGTGGGGATGGATTTGTGTGCCATTTTTAGACATTGAATTTCGAGTGGAGATAAAATTAAAGTCAACTTCTCAGTGGGGCTGAAATTCCAGGGTATTTTCCCACCGGGAACGAAATCATTGCCAAATTTTCCAGTGGGGCTGAGGTCCCAGTGGGTCTGTGACACAGGGGTGTAGTATTCGATGATAAAAAATATATATAAAAAAAAACCTAATGAAAAAAAAACGTGCGTTTGCTTCGAAGTAGAATCACTTCATTTGTCAACAATCATCATTAGGTTGAAATCTGTCTTTATTGTTGTGAAAATTAAACCTATCTTACCGGCCGATGCAGGTTCCTAATCTGTTGCCGGTCTTCTAGGTTTTCATTTAGTCTTTGTATCTCTGTATTTTGATTCTGAGATTGAAAGTAGTTTTTTCTCATTCAAAATGTCTTGGAAAGGTTATCAGTAAGATCGAGTAATTTTAGGGATTTTCGCCCATACACATTTTTCTTTCCGAAGTTATCCTTATTTTGAAAGACTCGGCTTGATTCGATTCTAGGAAATTGTCCCTATAAAATTGTCTAGGATTTAATGTCACCCTTGTATCAAAGACAACTATTTTTATGTAGTTGACAGCATTAGTATTGAAACGGCACACACTATCGGATAATATCACGAAAAACTAAATCCTACCAAAGATGTTAGAAAAGCTTTCTTTCTCTAATCCATTTGGCTGCCATTGGAAGAGACAACTAAGGATACTCGCACATTGTCAAATTTACGAAAAAACTGCAATCGGTCAAGTTCCCGGCTCTTTTAGTTTAATGTTTTTATCTAAAGATTCCTTTTTTTATAGTAAAGTTTCGAGAAAAACAATGGAGAATAATTATTTTTGAAATCTGAGAATGAACATGTCATTATTTCACATTTTTGATATTTTAGTTATTAGGCTGAAGAATTGACAAAAAAGCTTTTACTCGAATTTTATCTGTTTTTGAACGGACTTGATTTTAGTTGATTCAAACATTTTACACTACCACATGATAAAGAAAATGTTTTTTCGTTCAGTTTAAACCAGAAATATTTAATTTTCAGAATTTGTTAGTAAAGGGTAACTCAATAAATTCATTCAACTAAACAGCAATTCATTACGAGAACCTTCTCTGATTTCCGCCGGACGCTGGTCTACAAAGCATCCCATTAAATTTAATGTTGATAAAATGATGCAAAACGTACGGAGATTTGAATAGAAATTACCATGGTAGGGTACTATTTCAATTTTTTCAACGCGTTTTAGTATATTCTATGGAAGGAAAAAATAGAAATAAAATCTCACATAATCTATACATTTATTGGACACAATTTTACAGACAGTTTTTTTTCAGTGAAATTTAATATCAATAAAAGTGAATTCAAATAAACCTGAATCGAATTCAATCAGTTTGACGATGAAAGGAATTCAATCAGTCATGCTCATAGTTTCTTGATGGTGATTTTGTTGTTGCCGATGGTTTTATTATTGTTGGTGTGGTGTCGGTGTTGCCCTCCTCCTTTGCTTTCTTGCCATATTGCTATTGTTGCTGCCGTTGCCGTTGCCGTTGCCTTGGTTGTTGTGGTACATCTAGGATTTTAGTATCGTGTAACTCTATGTTCAGGGATTACTGCTTACTTCTATCAAATAAAAACTATTAAAAAATTATTGCCGTCTTGTTCCTCACCCTTCTCACTTTTTCCTTTTGCTCCTAAAAACGAATTAAAAAAGCTGGTCATGTTGAATCAAATAATTTCACCCACAAAGCAAAATAACCGTTTTGTCTGCAATTTAGAAAAAGTAGTGTATATTCTTTAAGTACTGCGGACCATAGTCACAAAAAACTACCGAATGTGCTCTAAATAATTTAGAGCACTATAATTTTCGATATATGGTTTGTTAGATTTGTAGCACTGGTTGGAAAATGACAAGCAAAACAAACAGTAGTGAATACTTAAAGCGAATTCGAAATGTTTAAACCACCTTTTCGAGTTACAATTTTTTTTTACAGTTTGGATATTTCAAGCCAAATAATTCTTTGTATGTTCCAACGAAATAAATTTCAACTTGTTCGCCAGTACGCTCTGTTGTTCTTTATGTGCACGAATTTGGGCTATGATATTCTTCGGGCATTTTTCTAAAAGATAGAAATATTGCATTTCCTGTTTATATCATTGAATAAGCAGGTTTTTATATTTGTGGAGAGTAATTTGTGCGGTTGTGCTTCCCTACTTCGTTCGTTGCCGTTACTATCAATTTGTCTTTTTTTGCAGAGGTGTTTATGTATCGTAAAGTTTACGGTAATGTTTGATCAAGTAAGTAGACTTTAGCTCATTAATAAAGAAGGAAATCAAAAGAATGAAAATAAGTATGAACTTAACTTAGTAGGTCTTGTTGCAGTGAAATACACTTGCTGCTGATGGTTCTCTAAAATATGATTCATGGTAAGAAATGACTTAAATTGTGTCAATATTTCGGGAAATCTAATTTTTACTTTCTTTATTTTATGCTATTGTTGTAAGTTTTTAAGGCAAATAATCTTGTTCTCCATTTTAACCGAAAAAACATCCCCTAAATAACGGAAGCAAACGCTCAAAACAGCTCTTTAAAATAAAAAAATGATTGAAACTATTCGTTACTGGTATTGAGACATATGCCCGAGCCTATGTGGCGATCTCATCACATAATAAATTATTTCTTCGATGCTCTCTTGTAAAAAGGAAAACACATTCGCGGTGATATGTAAAGAGCAACTTTCAGAGTGATAACAATCTTCTCTGGACATGATTTTTTAATTCCACTGTCTCCCATGATTTGCGATCTGTGATAGTTGTTTCTTGCAAACAATGCCATGCCATATTATTACAATTTCAATCTAAGTTCATCCATCTATGCGGAAAGCTGCACAAAAACAGAACTTTCGATACAAAAGAAAATGTAGCTTTAAATTTTTCGTAAGTCAACTTTCTCTCAGATCCCCTGAGATTACTTGTTCATGGTTGGAATCAAATCTAGGATAAAATTTTTGTCTATATTATATAGGTATTATATTAATTACTTTAACAACAGCTGTGCCTGGGCAACAAGAACACATCAAATTTTCTTGATTATACACGTCTCAGCCGAACACAAGTGAATGTCTAGCTTGAATGGATAAATTTTTGCGGGAATTGTTTTCGTGCACCAGCTTGTTTTTCAACTAATTTCTTTAAATTTCTTTGGAGATTTGTCAAAATCAAACAATTTTGAAGATTTTCATAAACATTAAATTTCGCTTCAAAATTTTGAGTGTTCTTATAAAAAACGCGTAGAAGATGGTGTCTCAGTTCAGACGTTTGCCATGCCACCACCTATGACTAGAAAAGACTGACGCATGGCTTACAAAAAAAGCCATCATATTTCAGTTGGTGTGGCGGTTGTATCGATGAGGCTGCGGTGATCGTCTTTACCGCTGTGCTTGGTTTCGATTCACGGTTCATGATAATCTGATGCTGGTTTCGTCACACGCGGTGCGAAATCAGATTTAAGATAATCATCACCGAATTTTCTCGTTAATCTTCGAGCCAAGAAATCGTCACATCTTGCTTCAACGGAATTTATTTTCAGTCTATGTTGTTCTTTAGGTTTTTAAAATCTTCATAATTTTAGACAATGTTTTGGTTAAAGTATCTATCCTAGTTGCTTAAGCTTGGCCACTTCAGTAGCCTTTTTTGTGTTATTAATTCCCAATGTAAGAGTAGATCTATCGGAAAATAAGAGGTATTCAACTCTTTCTCAAAGCTTTTTCTTCCGTGTAAATCATTCCAGTACTGTTGAACTTTAACTTTTGCTGTCTATCATCCAATTAAGGAACGTAATGAAAGTCTTAGGAATGTTTTATCACTAAACCCATGGTAAAGTGCTTTAATGCCATGGGTTCAAAAGTTTGTTTTGATAACTTAATTAGCTATTTCTTCAAACAAAACTCCCACAATACAACAAAGGAATTCGTCGATAAAAGCTTTTTATTCTACTGCTTAGGAGTTCTAAAGTAAAAAGCACTTTGTTCCTTGTTTCTTGGTTAAAATTATTTGTCTATTTTAAGAGTTATTTGTTTTAAATGCTTGTCTCTGGAAAATTTAATCTTTATCTAATTAGACCAATAGTACCAGGGTTTATTGTTTTATGCATTATTTGTTTTCCAACCAATAATGAAGATTGTACATTTTAGAATTATATAGAATTTAGTAATTTGGTTATTGAACATGATTGTATATTGTATTTAGCGAACATTTATATTTTTAACACTTTTCTTTCAATGTTACTTACTAAAAATGCTCAAAAAATACTGAAAATTTCAGGTGAACAACAAACTATTAATTTAATTTCTTAATTCTTCCCTACAATGCTGGACGAAAGGTTGTAGACAAATGAAATTTCAGTGAAAAATGATGAGAAATAGAGCAAAATGACTCTTCAATGTGTCTGAAAGGGGATGGAAATTAAGAAAAACACTTTTGAAGTCGTTGCATTGCTTTTGAATTGCTTTTGAGGGAACCACAAGTAAAAAATCAGCGTTTTGATACTGGTGTAAGCCAGTTAATCAAGCCGTTGTGTTTTGCCCTTGCGGTTAGACTGCAGTGGGTGACTTTGATAGACTGGGTTTGGAAAGCACCCAGAACTTGTTTTGGATAAATATTGAGTATTTTGCAAATATTGCAGAAGTCTACAAACCTTTTGTCCAGCATTGTACCTCAATCAAATTGAGTAGTATATTTTGTGGATTTGTACCTAAATCCCTCATTTGGGGTGCACTTTAAATAGAACAGAACTCTTTCTCGCTCTCATTTTGTAAAGGGGAACGGAAATGAGCTGTCTAGAATACTTGTCGGAGTTGAAAGAATTAAATAAGTGATTTTTTTAAATGTTGTTTTTGGGACTAATGATTCAAGACTTAAGGGCTCTGGATATACCCAATTTTTCGATTTTACATCAACTTAAATGGCAATCTCTGCGTAAAGATTAATGTATAACTTTTTTTATATGTCCTGTTAAACCTACCTTTTTAGAACTTAAAAATCGAAAAATTGAAATGAAGAAGAAAACGAAGAGTATTTCACCTTTCAAAGCCCTAATCTCGGTAAAAATCAAACATTTTGGAATTTTTTTGGTTCAGGTGATGTATCTATTTAGTATCTAAAAATGCAATTTCGGAAAATTTTTGTGGAAGTATCTTCCCTTTCAAATCTCCAAAAAAACCTCATTTTTGGCAATTTTCTCCACTAAATTTCCATACGAAAACAGTTATAACTTGGGATGTAGCCAAATAGAAAATCTTTCCGAAAAAATCTGAATAAAGAAATTATTTGTCATTAACTTAAAAAAAATTTGAAACAATAAAAGGATTTCCCCAAGGAGATTAGGCTTTTTTTTGTGAAAAGTATATGAATAGTGTCGTTATGACGTTTTATTAAGGTCCATGTCACACTTATTCCTTAATTACTCATGATGTTATTACTTATAAATTCATTTTTTCAAAAGCAGTTTGTTCTTAAACATGTCAAAGAAGCGAAAACATAAGGTTTTATCTTCAAATTCTGAAATTGATCTTTCACAAAAATTGGGTATATCTAGCCTGGGTATCCAGACTCAAAATTTCAGAAAAAAAAACTCTTACCTCAACATACAAAGTTTCTAAAATTTTAGAGTCTGGTGCAACTAAAAAAGTCTGATACAGTTTTGAATGACACAGTCTGTGAGTAAACCCTTGTTGACAGAATCTCAAAACTTTGGAAACCCAGGCAGACACACATAATTACTTACCATAAAACCTCTTTTACAAACTCAATAAACTTTCAAAATCACTTTAAAGTACATCAAAGCATCAGCCACATTCATAAAGGCTCCTCTCCAGCGGCCATTTTGTTTAGAAATGAACTTGTGATTTTCTTTTTCATTTGTTTATCTTTTTTTGCAAGGTCAGCTTTTTCCATAAATTATGCGCGCGCATCGAAAAATATCAAAAACCCGCGAAAATTCTGCTCAGTGACTGGGCGCGTACTGACCAATTAGAGACACTCGCATATGCAGGGACAGATATCCCTGCAGACGAGTTACTTCAACCAGACCGTAAACCTGAGACAAGATTATAAAAAACTAGACGGTGAAATAGTTTACGGTCTGGATATCCAGGCTAGGGTATATCCAGAGCCCTTAAATAGGGAGGGGCCAACTCTCGTGATCTGTAGCATCTTTTTTTGAGATGGGGTCCGCGAATTAAGCCTAGTATTTCATGGCCAACAAACTATTTTACTAAAATAAAGGTCGTATGCGCAGCGTCGCACGCTGCGTGTCCCAATCGAGTGAATCACTACACATCTAAAAAACTCTAACGAAAGAAAGATAGCGGCCAGTTGATAATACGATTTTGATTTTAGGAAATAAAGGAGAAAAAAGATAGCATTGTATTGCAATTTTTAACCACAATTAAGTAAATGGCTTAGAAAAATTATATTTTAGATCTTCTTAGCGATCGTGGCTAGCCATCGTGGATAGACATTCTTTGACTTTGAAAGACTGAAAAGTTTTGAAAGTGATAGGTAGCCACTATTGTAAACGAAAAGTTTTAAAGAGCATCTGAATAAGAATTCTTCCAAATGAAAAATAAAATTTGGGAAGAAGGTTGATTTTAACCCGTCCAGCACCAAACTTGCTGTATAGAAAATAATATCTTGGGATCTCAAAGTTAGTCTAGTGGTAGGAAATCTGCATAAAGTGCAAAAAGATGATGGTTCAACGCCATAAAGAGGAGGCTTTGTAGAGCTTTTTGTTAGATTTTCGAAAACTTTTTACAAAACATTGTAAACAGACACGTTTTAGCGTATTAATATATAGATTGTCTGAAAGAAATTAACCATGTTAAAAATGAAATTATAATATCTTTCTCAAGAGAAATGTGCTAGGATTGAATCTGAAGCTTTTCAAGGTTTTAAAGTACCAATATGTATCGGCAATATGATTCATTAAAGCGAAACCTCCGTTTTCAGTGCTGTCTGCGTTTAGGGGCCATATAAACAAAAATGATTGATACTGTCGGATAGAGCCAAAAGTATAATACAAGTCTTGTACTGAAGCTTAAAGTAAAGAAATACAGGCTTTCAAAGTTATAGAAATTCTTTTAAAGTCTATCCAGATATAAATCCAGAAATAAATATAAATGTATCTGGATACACTTTAGTTAGAGTACGATTGACGTCACATTTAGTCTTAAAACGTAACGTAAGGAAAATGTAAATATGGACTGAAAGGCCGAGACTGTCAATTTATCCATCCTAAAGCCTGTACAAAATTGCTCAAATATGGCAACAAACAACCAAGAGGCTGCAACCTAGGTACCAAGTGCCAAAGCTTCCACCCGAGGATGTGCTCATCATCTACTACAAGAGGGGAATGCTTTAATCTTGACTGCAAATTCACGCATGTTAAGGGAACCAAACGATATCAGAAAAAGCAAAACAATCGTAATGATGAACCTCAGGATTTTCTCGCAATCCTGGACAACTTTCGCACAGAAATAATCTCTCTTGTGAACAATTGTTTCAGCAACCAAAACCAACAAATACAATTCAAGAACCACGATTTGTCACATCAACCTCAACAAACATTCAATCGTCAACATCCCCTACATCATCTACCACCCCAGCACCCCACAATGGAACCAACATTTCCAAGGAATCTACTGTGACAGTGACTGCCCTTACTGATGCTGACCCGACTACCAAAACTACTTCTAAACCTACACTGAATATGTTTTCGTTTGTCAATATACAAGGACTTTGCCCACAAACAAAACCTTCATCTGTACCCTACCTCAAAGATCTTACAAACAGCTCAAAACTATTGTTTTTAGGCTTAACCGAAACCTGGTTAACGGACAATCACAAAAAAGGAGAACTTGAGATCGAAAATTACACTTTTTTTAAGAAAAACAGAGACAGGGTAAAATCGAAATATGGCAGAGCAAGCGGAGGCGTTGCATTTTATGTGCGTAATGACATTGCACCATTCTTCGAGCCCATTTTCGAATTCTCGAACGGAGTAAATGAAGCATTGATGCTTTTATCAAAAAAATTTAATATTCTTCTCTGTGTTATCTACAGACAACCCAACAATCCAGACCACAAATCTGAAGCACCTGAATTACAAGAACTCCTTTCTGCAATGATAGCAAAAATTGATAGTATTAATGATTGTACACCTGACACATACATCCTTGGGGATTTTAACATACCACACACACCTCTTAATGATGAGACTTCAACCCCAACACGAAATTGCAATAAACAGCTTCTGGACGTTTTAAATGTTTTTAAAGCAGACTTGCACATTAATCAACTGATACACAAATCAACACACCGTGATGGTAATATTTTAGACTTTCTATTCACTGTATTTAATTACACATGCTCACCTACTATTTATTCAGATCATCTTGTTGTAGATGTTACAACACATCTGAATTTTGATAATCAATTCGGAGAAACTGAAGAACGTAACTTAATAAGCAAATTTGACCTCTACAACTTCCAAAGTGATAAAATTGACTGGGAAATTATTAACAAAGAATTAACAGAGATTAATTGGTCTCGAGAACTGGACACAAATCCCAAGTCGTCAATATGCCAACTTCCTTGAAAAATGTCTTCTGATTGTGAAAAAGCATTTGCCAAAGAGAAAACCTCCAAAAAAATTTTCAAAGATTCCAAGAGATCGTCGTATTCTTATGAGAAAACGTAAAAGACTCTCCAAAAAGAATTTCAAAACCAATAAAACAAATCAGAAACTAATTGACATTGAACTGATGCTACAGCAATCCCACAAAAATGAACGCGATAAAGCAGAGCTGGATGCCTCACTCAAAATCAAAAGCAATCCTAAATACTTCTACTCCTATGCAAAAAGATTCACAAAAACTAAACCTAAAGTTGGCCCACTGAAAAATCCAACCACCAACAAATTAACAACTGACTCACAAGAGATGGCAAACATCTTACAAAAGCAATACTGTTCAGTATTTACCACTCCCAAAACAGACTACAGTTTTCTGAATTCAAATGAGACAAAAGACTCCTCAACCCTTGAGCACATTACTTTCACAGAAGATGATTTCATCCAACAAATTGACACTATTCCAGCCAACTCGTCAGCCGGACCAGATGGCTTGCCAGCAAAGTTTTTCAAAATGTGCAAGAAATCACTTTTTAAGCCACTTAAGATGATATGGCAAAACAACTTTGACAAAGGAATCCCACCTGAAATTCTCAAAACAAGCCACATTACACCAATATTCAAGAAAGGAGATCAAGGTTTACCAGAGAATTATCGACCTGTTGCGCTGACATCAATTACCACTAAAATATTTGAGAAAATAGTCAGAGAGAAATTGCAAATCCACCTTGAAGAAAACAACCTATACAATCCAACACAACATGGTTTCAGACCAGGGCGATCTTGCTTGAGTCAACTATTGGCTCATGTAGAAAGACTGATATCTCACCTACAAAACAATGAAAATGTTGATGTAATCTACCTTGACTTTAGCAAGGCCTTTGACAAGGTGGACCATCACATCTTACTACACAAGCTAAAAATCAATGGAATCAAAGGACAACTATTGAACTGGATACAATCCTTCCTTACTGAGAGATACCAAAAAGTTTCCATAAACACGTTCCTATCAGATGAAGCGAAAGTTACAAGCGGAGTTCCACAAGGCTCAGTTCTGGGCCCCCTCCTGTTTCTGGTAATGATTAGTGACATAAACGAAAAGATTAAACATTCCATCCTCTCATCTTTTGCTGACGACACAAGACTTATGAAGGCAATATCTTGCGCTGCAGATGTGAGTCTCCTTCAAGATGATCTAGACGTAGTCTATGACTGGACATCCATCAACAATATGGAGCTCAATGGAAAAAAGTTTGAACACATTGCATACGGAAAAAATGAACAACTGAAAGTACACTCAGTCTACAAATCAGATGTACAGCAGCCAATCGAAATAAAAAGTGCAGTGAAAGACCTGGGTATCCTGCTATCAAACAACCTGTCATATGAAATGCACATTCAAACGATCACTGACAGAGTCAAGGGTATAAGTGCCTGGATATACAGAACCTTCAAGTCCAGAGATAAATCAGTAATGATCACTCTTTGGAAGACATTGGTACTTCAGCATCTGGAATACTGCTCCCAGCTATGGTCTCCTACAAAGCGATCCCTGATGCAAGAACTGGAGTATCTGCAAAAATCCTTTATAAAAGGGATCCAACTTCCACCCAATTTGAATTATTGGGAGAAGCTCAAACACCTCAACATGTACAGTCTCGAGAGAAGACGCGAAAGATACCAAATTATATATACATGGTGTATAATCGAACAACTGGTGCCAAATTTTAACTATCGTGAAGGGGAAGGCGGTATTTATTCATATACAAACCAACGCCTGGGAAGAAAATGCCACCTCAAACCAGTGAATACAACGAACAAGAACATTTGGAAGAGCTGCCTTTCAGACACCGGTCCAAGACTATTCAATGTGTTACCAAGAAAAATACGTGACATGACCAAATGTTCCAAAAATTCCTTCAAAAAACAACTTGATCAATTTCTGCAAGATGTTCCCGACCAGCCACTGCTCCCTGCCTATCTCCCTTACAGGATGGCTGACTCGAATTCAATTGTTGAAATGGTCCGGACCGGACCCCACGGGTTGAGTGAGCAGAGAATTTGCTGAAACACATCAAAGGTAATCAAAGGTAGGTAACAGATTTTGTAGCTTTTTGAAGTTTTAATCCGTCATATCTTTTTATAGGACATTTTTTGTCACTGTCCTGGATGAGCACTCCAGCAGAAGACAAGCTCATGAAGGTGGTTTTGCTTTCGAAGAGAATTCAATTTTGGCGAGGGTTAAAGATTCTATTTGCGTTGTGTAACTTTCAGGGTAGAAATTTTGGCGTGAGAAAAAAATAGAATTTGAACTTGGTCCATATCATTCCAAAGACTGGAGTCTTTAAGTGATTTCTCTTAAGAGATCTCTTCTTTGATTTGATATTGCAGGCAGTAGCAGAAGGATTTTTCAAAGATTGTTTCGGAATCATTCAGAGGAAAGCCTAACTTAAAATTTGGTGTATTACTTTTTAATTTTCCTTCATTGGTTCAAAAGTTATGTACAAATACCTAAAATGTCAATTTTAAAAAATGTCAAAAAATAATGTAGTATAAAGACGCGGATTCGAGGGTGTTTTAAAACTAGGTAGGAGAGTGTTTTCGTTAAGAATGTGGACTAAAAAGACAATAAGTATCGGATTACATCAAACCTCCTCTCCCAACTGCTCCTTTCACGGCAATCTGAAACCGGTTAAGGCGGATTATAAATTTTCTGTTTTAGCAAAATTCTGAAAACCTGAAAACAATGCTGAGAGTAATAACAATCTCTTTTTCTTTTATCCTGTGAAGAGCAAATTTCAGGTTCCTGGACTTTTTCCAGGGGTTGCGTGGATGCGTGGGTCAATATTTTTGACCCACGTAAAAAGTATTTTGACCCACGCACCCACGCACGACCACGCAACCCAAGCAATTTAGCAGACTCTTCAGACCTATATTTCTCTTAGATTTCTCGAAAACGAGAAAAAAGTTCTGTCCCAGAACTTGTGACCAGGTTGATATATCAAAAATTGTTTTTCTACTTTTGACTTGTTATCACCTTCAAATTAGCCTATCATAGGCTATTTAGACTATTTTGTATAGGCTATTTAGCCGAAAATCGATAAAAACATCAATTTCTGACGAAATATAAATAGTCGCGTCTTTTTTTCACCATTACTTCATAGCCCAAAGCCAAAAGAATCTTTTTCACTTAAACTGATATAACATTCAATTTTGGAAACAGAAATATGAATAAATTTACTATCCATCGGCTAACTAACCGATTATAGGCTAATTTTCTGATAATGAAGTGCCATGTACAAAAACACATGTTAAAAAAAAAGTGGAATATATCCTAAACCAAAATTGATCCAAAGTCAAAATTTGTCATGAACATTTTTCTGACAATGAGAAACCATGTATTCCTTAGAGAAGACGCGACTATTTATATTTCGTCAGAAATCGAGGTTTTTATCGATTTTCGGCTAAATAGCCTATACAAAATAGTCTAAATAGCCTATGATAGGCTAATCAGCCTATGATAGGCTAATTTGAAGGTGTCCTTGACTGTTTGGCCGAATCCATCTCCATACAGTACCACTAATTCTAAAGACTAGGTCACAGTGTGGATCTAAACCACACTGAAACGACCGCCTTCCATCACGCATCACGCTCGCGAAAGAGCGCGCGCACATTATTAACGCCTACATGTCATCTCCAGTACATTTTAGATTATTCATTGAAAACATATTACAATATAGTCATTTTTCATGTCTCGATTATTCAATTCCGAATAAAAGACATTCAGGGAAAAAAAAGAGAAACACCATGGTAAACATTTTGGAGCCAGGTTAACGATGTTTTAATGTAGGTCAGAATTGCTACAAGAACAGGGGTCAGACAGAAGTAAAGGAGGATTGACATGCTTGGAAACACGAGAAGTTTTCTTCGCATTGGTGCAATGCAACATGCTCCATCCCACCAACCTGGAACGCTTTTTTATGTCTCCACCCTATTTTTCTTTCTACCAATAAAAGTGAAATCTGACTTTTAAAATCAGCGTGTCTTTTAGGTATTTCCCTCACTTTTTGTCCCATGAAACAAAAAAGAATCATGAGCCACACACTTTTTTTCTTGTGTTGGTGGGATGGAGCATGTTACATTGCACCAACACAAAAAAAAACTCTAGTCCCCAAGCCTTTACCTTTCCGTTCAAAATTTTATATTTTTTGTAATTTTGTACTTTCGAGGGGGGGGGGGGGGCGGAGGTGTTTGAACCTTTTTTTTCAAGCTTGGGGTTGCCAAAAAGAAAGATATCGTTTATGAATAAAAAGGTAAGGAGTGTAACTTGACCCTTTCACCGTCAGGAAAAGAAAAGATTCAGAGCCATACGATATTACTTTGAATAAACACCCCCTCGAATAAACATCTCTCCCTAAAGTAAAAAAAATGTTTAATAAACGCCCCCTCAAATAAACGTCCCCTTAGAACGAGCGCCTCCTCTTTAAGAGGGGTGTTTATTTGAAACAAGTAGCATTAAGTTAGAATTATACGGGGGAAAACCTAGATAATGTGTAATCATAGTATTTTTTAGTATTCAAACTAATTTTTACCAATTTTAACTGCTCTAAAATTACATATTTGGACTGAAAAAAAAATGAAAACGTAAAACAAGGTTTGCATTCACTCTACTAAAGTTACCTTGGCTCAAGATAATTTAATAAACGGCTTCCTGAAATCGCCCGG
Organism: Clytia hemisphaerica; assembly: GCF_902728285.1. Classification (NCBI taxonomy): domain Eukaryota; kingdom Metazoa; phylum Cnidaria; class Hydrozoa; order Leptothecata; family Clytiidae; genus Clytia; species Clytia hemisphaerica. The sequence continues at coordinate 38,435 of NW_027104290.1, read as the reverse complement.
GGCGTTTATTCAAAGTAAGCACGCGCATACTTAAGCTCCGTTACAATAGAGCCGACTTTAATTTAAACATATTGTAAAGTTGTTTGTTGTTGAAACAGGATGATAAGAAAAAATGCATTTTTCCTCATTGATAATACACTCTTCTCGAGATGCATAAATTTATTGTTGTCCTCGTTTTCAGCCAGATTTCATTGCTATAAAATTACATATTCACAATGACAAATTGTTGTTTACACCTCATGAGACATTTTGAATTTCAAGTACTTTTGTTTTAGAGTTAATGTTTGCCTTTTGGGAATTTAAATTGGTTTAATGGTTTAAATGTATAATTTCATAGCAATGAAATCTGTTTGAAAACGAGGACAACAATAAATTTATGCATCTCGAGAAGAGTGTATTGGGAGACTGGGGTGAGACTTATAATTTCAATACCTTTAATCCATTGATGATGAAAAATAGAATTTAATTAAGTTTTGGAAGATTGGGGCGAGACTCTTGATATCTTGATAAAAAAAATTCGTCAATACATTAACACCGTAATTTATCAATTTAAAAGTTTGATAACGCATTGCAAGAATGGGAAGAAACTTGTTTTTATTAATTTGTAGACTGGGGTCGTTTACAATGTGTGTAATACAGTAGCATAGGCGTCATATTGTATAATACGATTATTGTTACGGGATTTAGTTTGTATAAACGACTAGAAGAATCCGGTGTTCCGGCCTTATAGAATCCCCATTAGCTACGCAGAAACTTGCGTAGCGAGAAAACAATTTATCAAGCAACAACAAACTTTCAAAACAAAAATCAACTGAAATGAAAAATTTTTAACACACAAATCCACACACATTTTATTTTCAAGAATCTTTTTTGAGCAGGGAAAAGGTATAATTGCAATATTGACACTTTTCTTTTGTTTGAAGTTAATGCACAAAAGGAAGTATGTGTAAGAATATGCCCCGATTTTGTTTAGGAACAACCCTACACTTCAGATAACCAAGCAGAAATACCCGCCTCCATGAAACCTCTACATATTTCGAATTTTAAATATGATTGTTCATCGCTGAAAGATTTGAGAAAACTTTGGTATATGATCAAAAATTTAGTTTGTTGCTTTTTTCAAACTTGCAAAATGAAGAGAAGCAATGTGAAGTCATTAGATTTTTCTGAAACAAAAATTTCACATTTTTTTTACTGTTGGTCAAAATGGGCTCAAAAAGTTCAACTGAACATAAAATATGCATATATTTCCAAATTTTTATGTCGAATAGAAATTTAAACAGGTACAATCTTATAAAAAAACAGTTAGTTTGAAAATCAAAACTTAATGTTTCTACCAAGGTATTAGATTCAACTTCTTGTTCCAGTTAAAAACTAGTTTCAATTGTTGGGTTTTGACTTGCGCAGTTCTTTTAAAAAGAGGTTTGTTTGCCAAACCTAGGTGTGTAGTTGTCAATATATCTGGATTTTAAGTTTGTGGAAAATACGGCTATTGGCTAAGAAAACATATAGCCTGAATATCTTTGGTTGTATAAAGAAAGAGTTGTCGATACTGTCTTTAATAAATTTCTAAAAAAATTTTTTCATTTTGAAAAGTTTTCCTATAAAAGTAAATGAAATAATGCCACAACGTAAATGAATTTTTAACAATCACTTTGGAAACTTTTTGGCCAGTTTTCCTTTAAATGTATTAAACCAAGAAAAAGATAATAAAAATTAGGGAATGCAATCCGCTGCTTAACCTACAGGATGAATTTACCCTTTTATAACTTGTTCAGTTGAAAATATCTGCAGAAGTCTTATAAAGTCCATCCTCCAGATTTACAAATTCAGTATTGTTATTTTTTCGATTCTGACAGGCTCAGTCGGTCGCGTAGAACAATGACTTAATTTGAAAATATTTAAAAGTAAAAATAATTTTAAAATATATAATAAGACTATATAGTATCAAACAGTTTCTTTAAAAAACGAGTAAGTAAGATACATACTTTAACACTAGGCGTGATGACGCAAAAAAAACGAAGCTATTAGATTTTAATATCAAAACATGGCAAATTGAAAGGAATCTTCGAGAACACTTAAAAGAGAAGCTTCAGATGTTACGATGTTAAAACAAGTATTAATAAATTAAAAAAAAAAAATATGAATTAATATAAAACCTGATATAATACAAACTCTTTTATGAGAACAGTTTTATAAGAAACAAACTGACGCTTAGATCTAACAAATATACGAGAACCAACTAAATGAGACCTAGACTGAATCAAGAGTATAGAGAAGTAAACACCGCTAACCGGAGTTTAATTCTTCCAGCAAATCGTTTAATCGATGAAGCTCAAAATGAGAGTTAAGAGCATATACAGGCTCAAAATTATTGAAAAATTTTATTATAAAAATAAAAATATTTTAAGAATATTTGAGGCTTAAAATTTCAAAGAAATCAACAAAAGTCACTGGTTTATTTAAAAGAAAGCGTGTAAAGGATTGTTTGTTTGAGACCTATTCGCGAGAACAAAAACTTTTTTGACAGCTGAGAATATTTTCGAAATTAATAAACAGGGGGTCCTAATAAGTTCCGGGTTGGAAAAGAAATCGAAATATAAACAAGCGGGGGGCGTTTATTAGGCACCTAAGAGTAGACTTATATCAGTATTTGCCTTAAAAATACTTACAGGCTAGCACTGATGAGATTATATAATATTTAACAAGCTACATGCTGAATGGACCTACCTGATGATGAAAGTTAGATAGCAATGCGAGGAGAAAAATGAAAAAAATCAGTCAGAAAATATAGCGTTTAGCAAAAATGCATAATGCAATAAATTCAACATTGATTGTTGATTTGGGGACAGGGAAGGGTTGTAGGGAAAAAATAAATAGAAAATTCTGGTCGCAAAAATCAGTTTTATTGACAATTGAATTATGCTTGATGGTGAGCATTGTTATCAATATGTTTTTGTGTTAAAAGAAGTATAAGGAAAAAATCCAATGAAAATCTACAAAAACGGCGATTTCCGGCATTATCAACAGGAAAAAAATGTTTCTCAAAAATCAAACTAAAGTCTGTCCAGATATAATTGGCAGTGGAAACAAGAATGCCTGTAACTTTTGATAGTCAAATATAATCATAGAAGTTTTTTTTGCTTGTTTTAGAGAATCAAAAGCGCTATATTTGAATGTATTTTTGGTTGAAAAATTCGCGATTTTTAGTGGTTAAATTTGCGATTGCAAAAATTGAGCTTTTTTTCTACTTATGCTATAACGTTCATTTTTACACCAGTGGTAGTTCAACCTTATGTTAAGAAGTTTGTTAAATATCAAGGCAAACAGAAAAGTCCTTCGGAAGATATGGGACCCGGAATACCCCTTGGTAGCACTTTTCTGTAAAATATCAAATCTCCAACTTATTACTAAAAACGGGGGTTATGTTATCTTTTTTGAACAGTGCAATTAAAAGTTGGAAAATGTTAAGTGTTGCATTGGTATTATTGGTATCATTGATTATTTCGAAACGAAGTGAAATCACAGTATAATAATTGTTTTTATTGAAAAGATAAGCATGAACTTATATTGCCTTTGTTATTTTTAAGTCATTAAAGAACTTTGCTAATTCCCAAAACACTAAACACAGTTTGGCTATGAGGTCATTAAAAAGATCGTAAAATGTGTTAATCGAAAAACTGTTTTATCAATCATATCACTACCCCCGTTTTTAGTAATAAGTTGCAGATTTGATATTTCACAGAAAAGCGCTACCAAGGGGTATTTCGGGTCCCATATCTTCCGAAGGACTTTTCTGTTTGCCTTGAAATTTAACAAACTTCTTAACCTAAGGTTGGACTACCACTGGTGTAAAAATGAACATTATAGCATAAGTAGTAAAAAAGCTCAATTTTTGCAATCGCAAATTTAACCACTAAAAATCGCGAATTTTTCAACCAAAAATACCTTCAAATATAGCGCTTTTGATTCTCTAAAACAAGCAAAAAAACTTCCATAATTATATTTGACTATCAAAAGTTACAGGCATTCTTGTTTCCACTGCCAATTATATCTGGACAGACTTTAGGCCATGTTTTGAGCATTGCGAATACGCATCTTTCTGCAAAAAATCAGAAAAAACTAAGGATGAAAATTCGAGAAAATGCTAAAAAAACAGTTTTTCCAGCATATTTCCGGCATTTTCGGCCGGAAAAAAATGTTTTTCGAAAATTGGGCTCCGTCACATAACCATTTTGCATCATTGTGCCAAAAATCAGGAAAAACTAATGAGCCATTCTCGAGAAAAGTTGGTAACGAACGGACGAACGGACGAACATCAGTTAATTTATAGGACCTCCGGGTAGGTCCAAAAATGTAAAAAATTTTCAAACAACTTTTTAAGAATGAATGAAATAATGAGATACCAGAGTGGAGAAAATAAGTTCTCCAATATATTAGCAGCTTCTAATGTATGGCTTATAAAGTCGATATCAGGTACATTATAAATGTAAACAACAGCTCGCATTCCGTTGATGAACAAATGAATGAATAAACAAAACCAGGAAACCGTATCTAATCGTTTTAGAATATACATCGAACGTTTATATGGATTCATTCGGAAGTGGAAATACGTTAAGGAAACAAAGACGGGGGTCAGGTATAAGATGCGATAGATCGGGTTCGTCATAAATACTGCTATGCCAGAAACAATAAAACGTTCGATAAGTCGCCAAGATTCCCACCAAAAGAATTTGTCTCTGTAGGGCTCTTCAAATATTTCTGCGAATCTGTTGCCAATGAAATCGCTCCTGTCAGTCTCGAAAGTTCTTTTCCCAACTTGAGAAACAAGTTCTCAGAATACAAAACATTGGGAATATTAGAAATATGAGATACGTGGTCACAGAAATCTTTTTGTTTTTAAATAGGTAGTAGCCCAAAACGACTGCAAATGGGAAAGGAACAACCCAAAATACCAAGAATAACATGTTTGCCACCTGCCACAAAGAATAACATTCAACAGTACCGTCAATGTATAAGAATGTTACTTCATTCATTGTTTTGCAGTTCAAAAGCTGAAAGACTGTTCTGCAGATATTCTTGTAGCAAAAAGCGATGATGATATAATACCCAACACAAAATCTCGTTATCAACCATGTTAGTCTTAAACTTGATGGTCGAAAGTGTTTCACAAGTCTTACAATCAAGTGTAAAGTTGCAATAGTGATTAACAATAAAAATGGGATGGTATATCCGTTTAAAACCTCTCGCCATACAACATTAAACCCCCTGAAAGGACAAAGTGCATCTAAAGCTTCACTGCTTTTAACCATAATATCCATGTTCATAAGTCTATCGATTAACGTTTTCTCATTGCTCTGAACTGTTATCAAAGCTTTCAACTGAAAAAAAGAGACCAAAATATTGAAGATTGATGAAGTGGAAATCTCTTTACGTTTTCTTCGGTTGTCTCCTGCTTCATCGATCTCTTTGGCATCTTCTTCTCTATTCTTTGTGCAAGTTTTCCTAAAATGAAATTCACAAAAATATATATTTAGAGAGCTTTTGTCCCACGAATGAGATTGTCTTTTGGTTTAGGGGTACTGCTATGTGCGACTTTTGTAATTTCTACGCAGTTTTGTATTTTTTTAGCGCGCACTTTTGTTTTATAAAGGTCATGATGGTCAAAGCAATTTATAGACTAATTATAATCTATTACAAATATCATTACACGTTTTTTTTTATTAGAACACCTAAAATTTGGCTGAGCCTGGATGTGCTTATTTCTTTAGCAATTTTCAGCCTAAAATGTTCTTAAATGCGTTCTTAATTTTTCGGACTAATTTAAATCGACAACATCATGCAAAATAAAGAGCACTTAAAGTTGGTAAGATTTGGACAATATTTGACTCTCGATTTTAGAAAATCCATCCCTAAGTTTGGTTAAAACTGCTTGAAAAGAGGAAAAGATTGTAGTTTCTTGTCATTTTTTCCAAACTGAGGCTGGGCATGTTCTTACGATGTTCTTAATTTTTCGACGAATTTCAGCCTAAATGTTCTTATAAACTGGGTTCTAATAAAGAAAAAAACGTATAATTAAAAAAGCCGAAGAAAATTCTAAAAAGGGCTTTTTGCCGAAAAGAAATTACAGCTGGTAAAGTTTGTCAATCTTTCCTCAAAACTCTCCTTCAATCGATTTTTTTTTCCGTATACCGCCATAATGTATAATATTCTCCTGCCTTTAATATCACTGTAACGGACTATAACATCGTCCAATCAACTTATTGCTATGGAATATATGTATTAAAATAGAACATGGAGGTAATAAAAATATAGATGGAGACACCACTCCTACTATTCTATTGCATTGTATCGTTGATAGCAAACTGTTGCTTTGTTGCTTTGGGAAAAAGCCATTAATTTTGCTTTTGCTCATGGGAATACTTGAGTCGAAGAGAATTTGAATAAAATCACGCTACATTTTTAATTTGTTCATTGTGTGATGAGAGTTTTGTTTATAAAACATAAGAAAATCTTGCAAGAATAAGCACAGAACATCAAATTTGAAATGTTCGCTGCTCAGGGAATCCTCGGCAATTTTTGTCAATTTTTACATATTTAGTAATGCCAATTTTTCAACTATATTCTATCAAAATTTTGAGGCAGCTGCTATTTCAGATCTAAAGATATTTATAGCAAAGAACCTTTCACAAATAACAAAGAATTCGCAAAGTTTGAAGAAGTTCACCTCTCGAAAGTTTCCCGATAAAATAAAAACTTCTTTTAAACCTATAAAGAAATTATTACTCGAAAAAAAATCCGCATTTTACCTAAAAATACGAGGTTTCGTTGGACAGAATAACTTTACTTTAGTTCTTATATTCTACAGGGTGTCCCTAATTAAAGTATCGAGTCGAAACACAACTATGAGTAAAAAGTTTTATGTGTGTGTTCACAAAATTGTATTTTAAGCTCTCCCTCTTTTTTCTTTGTCGTTACGATTAATTTATACGTTGTAACTACCTTTTGTAATAAGCCTGTGTGATGGAGAACGTTCTTATATTTTAGCGATAACACACACAAACTTTTCTACTCAATCGCATGTTCAAACTCGATACTTTAATTAGGGACACCCTGTATATCTTGACTGATTTTTGCTATCAAGGATTGGTAATCAAAGGAGGCCGATTTGAAAGAAATTTCTAAAGAGTTTTATGACTTCTCTGGCTATTACAGAAAGGTTGTTACTCCATCTAATTTTTATTACCTCTATGAATAGAATAAGTAATTCTCTTATGCGTACTTTAGTAATTGAGTCCTTGCTTCTTTGTGTACTTTTGCAATTTGTTTAAATAATTAAAGCACTTTTTTGTCCAATACCGGGTGTGCCACAAAAAGGTTTAACCTCATTTATTTCGAACATTTGAAGAGTAAACTCTAATGCATTCAAAAGAGGAAGAATTAACTTAAATGAACCAAATTTTTAATTTATGCAGTGTGTATGAAATATATAAATACAACTCGAACAGATACGAAAAAAGGACCAAGTTTAATAAATGACTAATTCAAGTTGAAGTTTTTCTTTCCGTTAGAGAAAGATTCACTTTGTTAAAAGACATGGAGCTCGAGAAAAGCTACACGTTTTTTTCTTATTAAAATTTTTCGGAGCCTGGATGTGCTTCTTTTTTTTGAAATTTTCAGCCTAAAATGCTCTTAAATGTGTTCTTAATTAGGCTGCATAAAACATAGGCGAATTCTCTGATCAATGAAAAATATTTAATGAATAAAAAACTCTGATTATTGAAAATTTTGCTTGATGAATGAAAAATAATTTTTGATGAATAAAATTTTTTTTTGGTGAATGAAAAATAATTTTTGATGAATGAAAAATAATTTTTAATGAATGAAAATTCTTTTTGATGAATGAGTTTTGTTGATGAATATTTACATCAAAAACCAACCATAATATAGTGTGATCTATCTTTTATTACAAGTTCATAACACTACAAACAAACTGAATTAAGGCCAGCTGTTCAGAGCTTTTCCAATCAAATACAGTATTGTAGATTTTGATGTTTATTTATTAACAACGTTTTTCATTGGTCTTTTTTAGTAACTAGATATGGTCCTATCAAGGAACTTACAATATTGTGAGTTAATCCGAAATTTACCCGAATTATCCAATTCAAAAGATTATTTAAACCAAAAATCAAAGTGATAATATCTTATTTTAATACTTAAAGCTCGGATTACAACGAAAAAGGAGGTCTCTTTCTATCGTTACGTAAGTGAGCTGATTAATAAAGTAATTATTATTTTCAGCTATGTATATGTAAATATATAAGGAACCTTTTTATAAGGAACCTTAACTTTGCTCTGAGCCTGGAGTTCCTTATTTTTACAGAGAATTTCAGCCTCAAAATTCTTTATCGCGCTCCTTATTTACATAGCTGCTAAGTTGGGATTCGCAAAAATTGGATTCCTTGAGACTTGTTTTCTTATTCTCAGTCTGAGCACTTCCTTAACAATTCCTTATTTTTTGGACCATATTCAGCCTCGAGTTCTTTATAAACGTGTTCCTTATAAAAAAAACGTGTATTACAAAATTGCGTGAATATTACAAACTTGTGATTAACGTGTCCTTTGAACTCTACTAAACGCAAATATTACCTTAAACGTGCCATTATGATCGGCCCAGCACATTTGATAGCAGTGATGAAATCTTTAAGAAATGTTAACAGCACAGCCAGAGTGATAAAAGAAATGAAAAATAGCGTCCAGAAATAATGTTGACTTCTATTTTTACATTCAGAAATGTTGATACATTTATTACTGAAGAAACTGTTGAAATAACCTTCTTCACATTTGCCACAAAATCTTCCTTCTCGATGTAGATTGCAAGTTGTTGGAGATATGCAATTTCTTGTAGTTGATGAACAACAGTATCTTTCGGGACATAAAAGAAATTGGTAATTCGCTGTTTTATTCTCATAGAAGCCATGGAAGTTGTCACGTGCTATTAAATCGTTATCTGGACAGCGAGAACCTGTTGGGCAGATTTTGCATGTTGCTTTTTCAATTTGTGCAATTTTGCTGAGTTTAATGATATTTGTTTTACTTGTCAATTTGCTCATACTTTCCAAAAAAGTTATAAGAAAACTTCCATTTGACATTGAGTACTGAGCTGATGGACATCTGTTGCAAACAATTTCTGTCGATGATTTAAGTCTTTTTATTTGAGGAGTGAAATGATTTCCGCATACGGTTGAAAAGTTTTTGATTTGCCCACGATGTTTTCCAAACATTTTCCAAACTATGAGTTCCACGGATAATGATTTCGGTAGCACAATGTCAACTTTTGTAAAATTAATGGTGCTTCGCTTTGAATTCATTATTTGGCTACCTTTATCAAAGGAATTCAATGTATATATACTGTTCGTCAAATATAATTCTGAAAATTCAACGTCGAAGATAGCTATTTTTCCTTCAGTATTATCATGAACTGATTTGAAATTCGAAATTTCAAAATATGATAATTGAATTCTCATCAAAGTTAAAAAGGTATTTCCATGTGTGGTAAAATTTTTGCAAGTAGCAGTTTCGACTCTATTCATTTGAATGACATAGTTTGGAGTGGTATTGTTTATTAAACTAAATCCTCGAAGTTTAAAAGTAGATTTTTCAACATCCAATATGCTTTTATCTATATAACTGTTTTTAATTTCAATCCCTTCCAAAGAAATATTTGCATTTTTTAGATTGAATAAATTTTCCTGCAGACGGCTATCATAAAGCCTGAAATCGAAAACAGTGAGGTTACTTTTGAGAAACTCCGACTTAATAAATGGTTCAATTTTTTTGACACTCTCAATTGTTTTAAAAGCGCCAAAAATATTGCAATGTATAATGATGAATTGCTCTAGTGTTACCGTGCTTTCATACATGTAAAAAATTTCTTGACCTATTTCAGTGTGAAATATTGTTGCATTTTTAAATATAACATGACTTTTTTCTGCAAGGTAAAACATTCTACCTATAATCCTGCTTTCGTAAATCGTTACATTTGTAATCATGGATTTACTGGATTCCCATGAACTGAGAAATGTTTTTCTTACATTGGTCTTGTTCACGGATATATATTTTATGGTGATATTACTTTTAAGTCTTAAATACGCCAATGCATCGAATGTAGAGTCAACAATTCGGATTTCATTTGCGTTAAAGATGCTTTTCGATAAGTAGAATGCCGCTTCATAAACTGTAGTGTTCTGTAATTCAATGCTTTGAATTGTTACATTATTCAAATATTCAATACTGATGAGACGGTCCTTCATAACACAGTCAACAACTCGGATTTCATTTACGTTGAAGATGCTTCTCGATATGTAGAATGCAAGTGCATAAACTGTAGTGTTCTGTAATTCAATGTTTTGAATTGTTACATTATTCGAATCTACAACATTGATGAGACGCTTCTTCATAATACAGTCAACAACTCGGATTTCATTTGCTTTGAAGATGCTTCTCCATACTAAGAATGCGTCTCCATAAACTGTTGTGTTCTGTGATTCAATGCTTTGAATTGTTACATTATTTGAATCTACAACATGGATGAGACGGTTCTTCATAATACAGTCAACAACTCGGATTTCATTTGCTTTGAAGATGCTTCTCCTTACGTAGAATGCGTCTCCATAAACTGTTGTGTTCTGTGATTCAATGCTTTGAATTGTTACATTATTCGAATCTACAACATGGATGAGACTGTCCTTTATAATACAGTCAACAACTCGGATTTCATTTGCTTTGAAGATGCTTTTCTCTATGAAGAATTCAACTTCATAAACTGTTGTGTTCTGTAATTCAATGTTTTGAATTGCTACATGAGATGAATTTTCAACATTGATGAGACGCTTCTTCATAATACAGTCAACAACTCGGATTTCATTTGCTTTGAAGATGCTTCTCCATACTAAGAATGCGTCTCCATAAACTGTTGTGTTCTGTGATCCAATGCTTTGAATTGTCACATTATTCGAATCTACAACATAGATGAGAGGGTCCTTCATAATACAGTCAACAACACGGATTTCATTTGCTTTGAAGATGCTTCTCCATACTAAGAATGCGTCTCCATAAACTGTTGTGTTCTGTGATTCAATGCTTTGAATTGTTACATTATTTGAATCTACAACATGGATGAGACGGTTCTTCATAATACAGTCAACAACTCGGATTTCATTTGCTTTGAAGATGCTTCTCCTTACGTAGAATGCGTCTCCATAAACTGTTGTGTTCTGTGATTCAATGCTTTGAATTATTACATTATTCGAATCTACAACATGGATGAGACTGTCCTTTATAATACAGTCAACAACTCGGATTTCATTTGCTTTGAAGATGCTTTTCTCTATGAAGAATTCAACTTCATAAACTGTTGTGTTCTGTAATTCAATGTTTTGAATTGCTACATGAGATGAATTTTCAACATTGATGAGACGCTTCTTCATAATACAGTCAACAACTCGGATTTCATTTGCTTTGAAGATGCTTCTCCATACTAAGAATGCGTCTCCATAAACTGTTGCGTTCTGTGATCCAATGCTTTGAATTGTCACATTATTCGAATCTACAACATAGATGAGAGGGTCCTTCATAATACAGTCAACAACACGGATTTCATTTGCTTTGAAGATGCTTCTCCATACTAAGAATGCGTCTCCATTAACTGTTGTGTTCTGTGATTCAATGCTTTGAATTGTTACATTATTCGAATCTACAACATGGATGAGACGGTTCTTCATAATACAGTCAACAACTCGGATTTCATTTGCTTTGAAGATGCTTCTCCTTACGTAGAATGCGTCTCGATAAACTGTTGTGTTCTGTGATTCAATGCTTTGAATTGTTACATTATTCGAATCTACAACATGGATGAGACTGTCCTTCATAATACAGTCAACAACTCGGATTTCATTTGCTTTGAAGATGCTTTTCCATAATCGGAATGCGTCTCCATAAACTGTTGTGTTCTGTGATTCAATGCTTTGAATTGTTACATTATTCGAATCTACAACATGGATGAGACGGTCCTTCATAATACAGTCAACAACTCGGATTTCATTTGCTTTGAAGATGCTTCTCCATACTAAGAATGCGTCTCCATAAACTGTTGTGTTCTGTGATTCAATGCTTTGAATTGTTACATTATTCGAATCTACAACATGGATGAGACGGTTCTTCATAATACAGTCAACAACTCGGATTTCATTTGCGTCGAAGATGCTGCTCCATACTAAAAATGCGTCTCCATAAACTGTTGTGTTCTGTGATTCAATGCTTCGAATTGTTACATTACTCGAACCATCAACATCAATGAGACGGTTCTTCATAATACAGTCAACAACTCGGATTTCATTTGCTTTGAAGATGCTTCTCCATATGAAGAATGCAAGCTCATAAACTGTAGTGTTCTGTAATTCAATGTTTCTAATTGTTACATTATTCGAATTTCCAACATTGATGAGACGGTTCTTCATAATACAGTCAACAACTCGGATTTCATTTGCTTTGAAGATGCTTCTCCATATGAAGAATGCAAGTTCATAAACTGTTGTGTTCTGTAATTCAATGTTTTGAAATGTTACATTATTCGAATCTACAACATGGATGGAATGGTTCATAATACAGTCAACAACTCGGATTTCATTTGCTTTGAAGATGCTTCTCGATACGAAGAATGCAAGTTCATAAACTGTAGTGTTCTGTAATTCAATGCTTTGAATTGTTACATTATTCAAATTTTCAACACTGATGAGACGGTCCTTCATAATACAGTCAACAACTCGGATTTCATTTGCGTTAAAGATGCTTCTCCATACGAAGAATGCAAGTTCATAAACTTTAGTGTTCTGTAATTCAATGTTTTGAATTGTTACATTATTCGAATCTACAACATTGATGAGACGGTTCTTCATAATACAGTCAACAACTCGGATTTCATTTGCTTTGAAGATGCTTCTCCATATGAAGAATGCAAGTTCATAAACTGTTGTGTTCTGTAATTCAGTGTTTTGAATTGTTACATTATTCGAATCTACAACATGGATGAGACGGTTCTTCATAATACAGTCAACAACTCGGATTTCATTTGCTTTGAAGATGCTTCTCCATACTAAGAATGCCTCTCCATAAACTATTGTGTTCTGTGATTCAATGTTTTGAATTGTTAAAGACGAGTATTCACTAATAATTCCATGTTTGAGGTTTGTTTCATGAAAGTTAAAGTTTTGTATCCGTATAAAGGAATCATATGCATATATGAAATTTTCCAATGTGGAATTCTTTATCGTAGTTTTGCCACGGAAAACTGCATTTTTTATATGCTTTAAGTATATTATATAAGATAAGGATTGAAGAATGTTCTCGTTTAAGATATCAGTGGCCATATTATGTATTTTTGTTTGTGAAAAATCAAGTACATCAACGTTTATTATGACAAAACGCCCTCCTCGAATGGTGTTGTTGGTTAATTTGACAATTGATTTAAACGAATTCGCTTTTTTCATTGATATATTTAACCACGACGCATTCCTGGTCGGTGATATCAAAACACAAGATTGTACAGTGACGTTAAGATTACTGTTTGTGTTGGTGGTGGATACGAAATCTCCTGATATCTCTTTTTTAATATTCAAGTTTCGAAAAGATAAGGCCATACTTGAGTTTTGGTTCATAGAGTTAACAATTACGAGACTCTGTAGGTTGACCTGATCAATAGATAGACTGAAAGCACCTTCGGGTTGAATGAAGGGTAATCCATTTCCATATATAGTCGGGTTCGTTCCATTTTGGCTTTCTTTTGTAATTCGTAACTGAAAATAATCACTGTCAAGACGTAACATTCCTTGAGTGTGATAAACAATGCTTTGAGTCTGAGAATTCTCTAAAACCAACTTCAAATTGCTATTGTTAAATTCTTTCAATACATGATCAATTGTTTGACATTTTTTGTGCTTTAAGCCGCAATTTTCTTCATCTCTCCCTTTCGGTGAAACGTGCACTGTTGTTGAGCTTGGAATCGTGTCTGTAAATAAAGGATAAAATGACTTTAGATCATCCGAATGTCAATCGGAAAGAAATTCATACACGTTCCTTTTTTTATTAGAACCCAGTTTATAAGAACATTGAGGCTGAAATTTGTTGAAAAATTAAGAACATCGTAACAACATGCCCAGCCTCAGTTAAAAAAAAAATGACAAGAAACTACAATTTTTCCCTTTTCAAGCAGTTTTAACCGAACTTAGGGATGGATTTTTTAAAATTGTGAGTCAAATATTGTCCAAATTATTACCAATTGCTCTTTATTTTGCATGATATAAATTTCTAAAAAAATAAGTTCATCCAGGCTCAGTCAAATTTTAGGTGTTCTAATAAAAAAAAAACGTGTAAATGGCCCAGCGCGCAGCGATGGTGTCAACAACGAAGATGGTGTCAACAACGAATATGTCGAAATTAAATCTCGTGTCAATATGCTTGTGTTCTAAATTCAACAATGCCTAAAAGGCTCTCTCCTTCTTCTAGCGTTGGGTCCCAGATTAGTTCTTCAATCAATGTATTGTTATTTGAGTCACCTACCCGCATCCCATGACAATTGGCGCCCGATGAGGGACATATCTGGAAGGGATGCGGGTAGGTGACTCGAATAACAATACATTGATTGAAGAGAGCCTTTTTGGGCATTGTAGAAATTATTCAGAACACAAGCATATTGACACGAGATTTAATTTCGACATATCCGTTGTTGACTTCTTCAGTAATTTAAAAACATAACAATTAGAGATTGAAAATGTATTCAAATACAATGTTTCTGCCTTCGAGATCATAATGCAGATCTTCTGCCGTCATCATAAATCTTCCACTTGTCGGAAAAGAGCCCAAATGTATGATTTAAGAAATGTTTTTCGCAGTCGAATCAATAAAGAACCGGGGGCACTGACATTGACGGCCGACGGGGACGTACCGTTGGAGTTTTTAAAATGGACCCTGTTAGATACGAATATTTGGTAAATTTGGAACCCTGTTAGAGAATAAATTCGAAAATATTTTCCATTTTCACCCTGAAAATTGACCAAAATGACTATAAAAGTAGACAAAAAATTACGCAGAAAATTTTCAAATATTACCAAAAGTCGACTTTCAGATTCACATCTTGAATACCAGTAAATTTGGGACTCGTAAAAAGGGGAACCTGACCAGCGGCACGTCCACCTACCCAATTTTGCCAAAATGCCCCCAACCCGGGTTTAAAGATTCTGTTTGAAGAGACAGCTCTTAAAAACATAATTGCCGGTTTTGTGTTGTCCTTGAGGAAGTGTTGTTTAAGATCCATGCTATGATTGGATAATTATTTCAGAAGTTATCAGCATTGCGAGTGTTAAAGGATTTATGCTGGTTGTTATGTCATGTTTATCACAATAAAGTCATCAAGCCTGATCTAGACAATCTATGACCCTAAGAATTTGCACAAGAACTCTCAATCAGATTTCATTAAAAGTCTGAAAGTTTCAAATCCTTTTCAAAGATTTTCTCAGAATTATACACAAAAGAACATCAACGTGGAAGATTCTACCCCTGGGGCTAAGGGTTAACATTCTTGGTTTTCGTTTGTAAATTATTTTATTAGATGTAGCTCCTCTAGATAGTCCTTCTCTACAAGTTGCAATATTCTGACCAAAAAAATGTCTATTACTCAAAAACAATAAATTATAGAATTTCAGGTTTTGATTAGGGTTGCCAGTTGGCAAGTAACCATTTTTTAAAGACTGACATAATTCTACTTGCACGAAAAATAAAAATAAAAAATCTTGTTCGAAACTTACCCGTTGTCAAAGAAAATTGATATGGTATTTTCAACATAAACAACAACAATAAGTGAAGTATAAAACAAGCCATTGTTTTTGTTTTATATTATCTATCTAAAGTTGAATAAAGATATATATAGTATAAAACAAGCCATTGTTTTTGTTTTATATTATCTATCTATAGTTGAATGAAGATATACAAAAATACATTCGATTGGCGATGTCACTAGAAAATTGACCGGATTCGAGCAATCTAGAACAATTTTCAATTCAAGAAAGACGGAAACTAAGTTTTACAAATTATTCATCTGACGTTTTCAGGCCATTTGTCATATAGACCAAAGAAATGGAGGTTAAATTCTGGGATGGTTTCCAGCACGGCATATTTTCCAAATTTAATTTCAAGGAAAAAGTTATTACCATTGAACCTATAACCCTGAAGGGGCTAGAGATGAATCTCTGGGAGTACTAAGGTGGTCATCGACCCAAATAATACACGCTTTTTTTTATAAGAATGGTGTTTTTTCATTTCATCATGGATATTCTTGACTTTTTGGCGAAAATCATCCAAAAATATTCTTACGGTATTCTTAGGTTAAGATCGAAATTGGCAATCTACAGCTTAAAATGCATTAAAAATGGCATTCTTAGGTTCAGTTGCTAAATTCCATGATGGTGATATTCTTAGCATATTCTTCATTTTTTGGTCATTTTCATCATGGACATTCTTATAAAGTGTATCCTTATAAAAAAAAAGCGTGTATCAGCCTGTCTTTTTTCTGGTCAAATTTTCATTTTTTATTTTAAAAAAATATAACCTATATAAATAATACCTATATAAATATAACCTATCCACAACAACTTCCCAAAGTTTCAGGTCATAAAAAGAAGAGGAAGGTTAAAGACTTTAGTTATAAAGATACTTACCTGGACAGAAATTGGTCTACCCCCGTTTGTGCCCGTATCTTTGCCCAGTGATAAACCTGCTATCTATTGCTTCTATCGCTTCAAGCTGCTTGAATTTTTTACGGGACGTCTTAAAGTCGCAAAGATTCTTTATGTAAATTTAAAAAGTCGCTTACGCGTTCCGCGATCGAGTTATAAATATTGTTGCCACCGAGCGAGCACAGCGAGCATAGGTGGCTTCATAGCTTCACGAGGTTGTGCAGATGGTTTAAATTTTCGCCGTCTTTTTTTTTTTTTTTGTCGTACACAGCTAGCCCGTATTTATAGTATTCCGTACATTGGGGGATTATGGCGTGGGTGTTTGGCTGCGGGCGTACTACGGCCAATATTCTAAAGGTGGACTCACTCACAAAGATAAAAAACAGCGCTTTTGTTAATAATTAAAATACGCTAGTGTAAGAAGTGTAACCAAGCCTTTGTAAACATTCATTGTGAGCATTTTTAATGGCTGCTTGAAACTAGTTTTCACCGCCTTTTGAAACTTGCTGCTGTTTTTATAAATTTTTATCATGTTTTCTGGTCTTTTGTAGAGTATTTAAAGAGGTTTATTATTCGTTTACTACTAAGTATTTTATGTTTGTGTAGTTAGTGCATGCACCAATAAATTGATAATGCTCAGTAAATAGTACAAAAAGAGTTAATTTTCCACAACAACTCATAGCCCTCTTCTTCACCAAAACTACAAACAGCACAGCACAGCCACAGGTATGATCTTTTACTTTTATCGGCCTAGCAAGCGTGCTTTGACGTCAAAATCCTGTGGACCTAATTAATGATGTCATTGCAGTGTTGACGTCAAAAGGAAGAAAAAAAGTCAAGGTTTTACGATGAAACTTCAAATCTTTCAAGAGAGATAGCTACGGAAAATGTTTATCTAGACAATATGATTCAGGAATAAGTTAGTTTATCATTTCTGTTATTTTCACTACGATATCCTAAGTACAATGAAATCTGAACACTTTATTTAAAAAAATAAACTATAGAAAATTGAAAGAACTGGATGCACTCAGAGTGTGATGATAGAAAAAGATGTTTCATTTTTCTTTTAGCTTTAGAACTTTCTGGCTCGCCTCCTTCGAGGAGCGAGGCGTCTGCGATTTGCAGAAATTGTTCAGAAAGATGTTCGATAATATCATAGCATTATTTTTAGTGATAGAGTCAAAAGCGTATGTGTGAGCGATAGACATCAAGACATCAGACAGTGATGTTCGGCAGACGAGATGTCGGATATGATTGAACATTATGTATGAAAACATCGTCCATTGACAAATCGTATCAGTCGGAATTTTCAAACCACCACGGTCAAGCTCGTGAAGATATTTCCCGTACTTTTGAGCGTAAAACATCGTAGCATCGAATAACTCCTGCTCACTCATCTCATCTTTACGAGCTACATAACCGGCCATATATATAAGAGACATTTTCGTTTCGACCGGGATGGACATCTCTTCCTCTTCTAACTTTAAGTGCTGCTAACGTCTCTTCACAAAAAACACGGAGACATGTCGATACACGTTGCCGTTCGACCGGTTTGGGGCGTACGGCGACTTCGGTCAACTTTGATAAGCCACGAACTCCGCAGAAGTTTGACATGTTTTCAACTTCGTGTAATCGGATAAGGTCAGACCACTTGGCAACGAATGTATCATCATCTTCTTTGAATGTGAGTTGGCCAGTCTTCTCTGTTAACCAATTATTTCGAATACTTTTAATCAGGTGAACAAAATCGAACAGAAGGAAAATACCATCAGTTGTCAACCAGGGTTTGTCTGTGACCGTATCAAACTGCTTGAAGAACTTCTGGTTCGTTCGATTTCCATCGACGATTATTGATTTGATATCGGCACCAGCGCCACGCAACAGAGAAATAGTTTTGCTGAATTTGATCGAACAAAAAAGCAGCAGTCATAGCTTTCACAGAATCATTTTGAATAAAAACGTTGGACACCGAATAAGCATTTCACCATAATTCCGAGTACGGAAGTTGCTAAACTGGATGGGTTGTTTTCTGCCTGACCAAAGACGGTTCCGCCATGATAGAGTAGGCACTGTTTTTACATACACTTCGTCTGCCATGACTATACACTTTCTCTGGTCAGGTTTTACAGCTTTGATGATTTCGTTGATAAATGTCCTGTCGGATGTGTTGTTGACCTTGGGACGAGATGTTGGTTAGCGTCTTGATTGAGGGGAGTTTGAAATCGGATCGGAGCCTTGAGTAGAGTGACGAGATTGAGAAAAGTAGCCGAATGGCTCGCATCAGTACTTGCGGAGAATAGAGTTTTTTTTTCCGACTTGAGGTGGTTTCATAGATTCTATTTGTTCTTGTAAAAATGGTTTGATGCCGAGTGAATTCACTATTTTCAAAAAGCAAAGTGCTTCCTCAAGACCGACGACATGAATCGAGATGAGTGATACGATTTTTCGAAAGGGATTTTATGGTACATTGAACACCCATTTTGTACGCAATGAATCTCAAATCTTTCGATATTTTCAGCGAAAATGATGGTAATTCCTGATATATATTCACCAGATTGAATCCACTGTTCACCATTTGACTTGAAATGCGGACAATAGGCAAACCGAGTAATGTCAATCGATCGGAGTTGGCGATGTCCTCAAATTTTAGTTTGTCGCGATTTTCTAACTCTTCCATCTCACCCCTGCTGGCTGCGAGTTTCGAAAGACGTGCGTTTTGTTGGTCTTGGAGGTGGAAGAGGTGTTGGAATGGAACTGGACGGTATATTATCAAAGATTGATGGTGGTTCGATTGGTCGAGGAAGGCCGTTCTTGACCTAAAGAAAGAAATAAACATAGCGTTTAAGAGTTAATTGAACTTTGCTTGTAGATTTGTATCTTATGGGCCTATGAGTGAATTATAAATACAAATTTTCAACAAAAACAAGCATCAGATTTGGATTTTTTTATAATATCGAAATATGTTAATAGATAAGCTATGAACAGAGAAAAACTTATCCGAAGACTTTATTAGCTTGTTCAAATATTCACGAAAGCAATAAGGTTACACACCTGTTTCAAA
The DNA here is from genome assembly GCF_902728285.1 of Clytia hemisphaerica. Classification (NCBI taxonomy): domain Eukaryota; kingdom Metazoa; phylum Cnidaria; class Hydrozoa; order Leptothecata; family Clytiidae; genus Clytia; species Clytia hemisphaerica. The sequence goes on along the minus strand of NW_027104290.1, from coordinate 18,587 downwards.
AGTAGTGTTTCTGGCCAATGTTTACGGCAAACCGCTGGTGTATTGTTATTATTGACGATCTCTTCGGTAAGGTACGGAATGGATTTGATCCAGCGCTGCCTTTCATAGAGTCTTTTCTTCTTGCTTGGGAAACCATACATTGGAATTTTACGAAAATCGGCTAATTTTTCTTCATTTTTGATTCGTATATTATCATTTTGCGACGCTTTACTTTTGTTATAATTAGATTTGCAGCCACGCACAATGCATTTTCTACCCATTTTTTCGGTGTTGTTTTTCTTGCACGACGTCAAAGATGGGTGTGAACGTTAGATTTTTTTCTTTCTTTTGACGTCAACACTGCAATGACATCATTAATTAGGTCCACAGGATTTTGACGTCAAAGCACGCTTGCTAGGCCTTGAATTTAGAACGCCATGCTTTTATCTGATGAAGTTTGATTGGTTTTCAACCAATGTGTTTGGTTTAAGAAAAAGTTCCAGCTTTTCCTCCCCGATGCCAGCCCAGGCGATGTCAACCGAACCCTATCAAACCGATTGTCGTATATCATATCGAACCATCAAATTTCATCGAACGAAATCAAACGGTTAGGTGTTTGATTACCGAACCTGATCGAAGAGTAATCGAACTTCACCAGAAAATCTTCAGTATTGATTAAAGTTATATCGCAGTTTGATCAAGTTCAATCAATGTTTTTTAGCTCAAAGTTGTCCAGTTATTGACCTTACCGCAATTTCTTGGTTCGATGACTGTTCGATTTGGTTCGGTAATCAAACAGTTCAATTGACATCGCCCGGCCGATGGGTTGATAGATATTTGCCTGCTCTATAAGCTTTTTAGTGTGGGCGTCTGCTAATAAAGCCGTCGGAAATGGGCAACAAGTAATAAATGAAGCTTCAATATAGAACTTCACCGATCTTGATACCTTTTGCTAATCAGGATTTTCATTTTGAATCATAAAAACTCCAGTGTACCGTTGTTTTGTATAAGATTCCCATTTCCGCACTAAGATTCTTGATACTTTTCTGGAATCTTTTCCCTATATTATTTTACGGATACCAGGAAGAAATGGGTAGGTTCGTTTAATGGGATGCAGTTTAAAGTAGTTATAAAGGAGTCATTGTTGTGATTTGTACTTATGTAGATTTATTGCATATAGAAAAACCACTTAGCCCATCATTTTTATTTGGATGGATTGTTTATATTGTCATTTTTAAAACCAACCCATCATTTTTATTTATTTAGATATATTCTTTACATTGTTAAAAAATAAAATCTTCATATTATTTCTTCATGTAACCAAACCTATGCTTATATTTTATATATTATAATATATTTTATTTATTATTATTAGGTGGCACTTAGTGTAAGCTATATCTAGTAATAAATAGTAGGGGGAAATTTGTAAAATCGCACGATTTTTTTAGTCAAAGTACTTGTTATACATTTTTGGAAAGCTAAGGGGTAGGGGAATCAAAATAACTTGGGTGGCAATTTTTTTTCGGACATGTTTGGTGTGATTTTCGGACAAATACGACGGTCTCAGGCAAAAATCATAGGGTGAAAAATTAACGAAAATTTTAGCTTGAGAAAACGGACATCTGTTGTATATTTTGGAAAGCTCTCAAAAAAATAAGATTAGTGATATATTGTTAAATAACTCGGGTGCCAATTTTTTTTCGGACACTTTGGTGTGATTTTCGGACAAATACGACGGCAAAAATCATAGGGTGAAAAATTAATGAAAATTTTAGCTTGAGAAACNCGACGGGAATAAAAATATCAACTTTGAACCTCATCCAAGATCTTGGATGGTCGTCATGGTTACTTTTGTCTTTCGTTGATTGCGCGCTGAATAGAATCTCGATTCGTCGGCACAGCGTCAATATATGATTTTGACATGTGCTATTCACGGTATAAATAAAATGTATAACAGCCTTAATTAGTTTATTGTATTCATCACTTTTGTATTGTTTATGACGTCCTTCCCCTATCATTTCAATGTTCGTCTCATTTATCCATGTTCATTATGCCACATTATGCTTAGAGCTGTTAAATTGATTTACTTCAAGCGAGACAATAATTTCACAGCTGTTTCAAAACGCATGCGTAAACATTTTGTTTTTTACTACAACGATTTTGATAGTAAAATTAGTAGTGTCTCGAATTGAAATTCCACGACCTTTAAACCAAAACAACGATAAAGTAGCTTTTAAAGAGGTAAGGTTCACTCGAACAATTAACTCGACTTTATAATTTCGTCTACCTGCACTATTCTTGCTCTATTTTTTCAGAGACAGATCCGTATCGCAGGGTGTAAAGTAATAAGCCATCAACCTTGCCCTTCTACGAGTAAATGAAAAAATGGACAAAGTGAAAATTCTTTTCTTAGTGAACATTACAGAAGGTTCTTTCTCCGATGATTTTGTCGGAATTAAGCGATCGCCAACAGTGTGTTTGAAACACGCTGACCTAGTATGAGATTCATTCTGAATTGAGTTTATAATAACCTTCCAAAAATAAAGCCATCGATGATAAAGCACAAGGTACGTAAATAATTTTCTTTGTTTTTTGTATTTTCATTCTTATGAGATTCTTTTGAACACCCATGTAAGCATGTATAAGATATGATTACGTATTCAACGTTTGATGAGGGTGATTTGCTATAGTTTGGATCATCATTTTGGTTCATTTCGGTTCATTTCGGGAACTCTGCTTGAAAGTAGAAGTGAAAGTACAAAACGTAGCTTACACAAAACACTGGGAATTTCAAGGCAGCTTTTGGACAAATACAGTTGACTTTTTGGTCTTTTTCTTTTGGATATATTCAAACCATTATTGAAGTGAACAAGGCACAAATTTTGCTCCTTATACCCTTTTAAACCGATTTGCGGCAATTTTTGCGTCATTGCAGGCAATTTTGAGGATGCACCTCAGATTGCTTAAATCGGCCAAATTGTCCCAGTCAGCATAGACTCTTCATACAAAAATTGTCGTTGTTAATTTTGTTAGATCTGACAAATTGATGTTTGTAAGTGCACTTTATAATTTTGATTCGGATTGAAAAACCATATTCTGGTTTTCATATTATTAGATGCTGTTTTAGAGCTTTAGAGCTACAATCGGTGACGAAATACTTGTCACAAAAAAGAAATCCACCGGGGTGTTTTGAAACCACAATCGATTTGCAAGTGTTCTAAAGTAGGTTCGAAGGATAGAGTTTTAACTCTGAGTTTTAACGCTAGACTTAAGACTTGGGACCTTAGGATGTGAGGATCCAAAAGTTCAAAAATGCTCCAGTAGGGCTTGAAATATAGCCTAGAAACCAAAAAACCCCTCCCAGATCGAAATAATCGTTGAAATCAAGTTAAAAGCCCGAAATTGACATTCTCGCTCGAACTTCAATTTTCTAAAAATGGTAAATTAACCAATAGTGCCAATATGTTATGGCACTGATGTAGCCTGCCAGTTGAGTCCGTTTAACCAATTATTGAAATGATTTAAAGTATTTGTGGATTAACTAAAATCAGCAAAAGAAGCTACGTATAAAAGCTATTTTCCTTATTGGAACAGTGATTTCTAACTTTACCGCATGTTTTCTCAAAATGTCGAACTTGGTGAAAATTGGCGGTTGCAACATTTTTTCTCAAGATAGCTTTGGAGTTGAAACTTGGCAGGATTGTTCCTTTTGGGTGAAACTCTGTTAAATGTATGAAAAAAAATGTTCTCTTAGCATCCGTTGCTATGGCAACTAAGAATAACATGATTTCCCAGTTACCATAGCAACTGTTGTTTTATGCAGAATTTTTTTTTCTTCTTTTATTAATAGACGATATCGCGTTTAGATAAATGCAATGCATTTTGGTTTCTCGGGGACCCTCAAGGGAATTATAAGCTATTCTAGATCATTATATAATAATCGACATTATAATTCCTTTGATATCGTCTATTTCGCTTAGCGAAAGTATTACGATAGCCTTTCTGCGGCGGTGGGGGAGAATTTTTTTGGGGCGAAGATTATGGCGTGGGCGTTTGGCTGCGGGCGTACTACGGCCAATATTCAATATTATCGCACAGCAAAATTCAAAATTTGTAAATACTTATAGAATGACAAAAATGACGGGGGTAATGTTATTATAATATGGGTAAAAGTACCCCTTTTTAACCTGATTGAAATTCGAGCCGTTACTAGCAACCCTGCGGGGCCCAAGGCGCCGAGTATGCACCCGGCACAGTGACAAGCCGTTACTAGCAACCCTGACCCTACCTAACTGATAATAACAGAACCCCCGTCTAAATGGAACCTCCATACCCCCGTCTAAACGTTTCCGCAGATTGAAAAAAATTTCGCCTTGGTAGTCGAAATATTATACCCGACACCCTGCTTGATTGGACATGCTTTTGAAATAGATGGGATTTGAAACTTGCTGCTGCTGTATAAATTTTCATCATATTTTCTGGTCTTTTGTAGAGTGTTTAAAGAGGTTTAATATTTGTTTACTCCTAAGTATATTATGTTTGTGTAGTTAGTGAATGCACCAATAAATTCATGTAAGTAGTACAAAACACAACAAACAACAACATTACTCTCTCTTCTCTTCTTGCAATCTTGGGTTCACCAAAACTACAAACAGCACAGGCATGATCTTTTTTTCCTTTTTTCACCAGATAGTTATGTGTTAATAGTGAAACCAGTTGTGACAAACAGTCAGTTTTAGCAAGTACCGTGAAGTCGGGTAACTTGCAACAGTGGAGGGTACGGCGGTCATCGAAAAAATGCTCTGTTCACGTCGCAACGGGTGTTATAAATGCATGCGGGCGGACGGGTGGTCAAAAACATTCCCGGTTTGTTTTAATCGCGCCAGTAACTCAGGGGTGGGTGGTAACACGAGCAAAACTATTTTTCGATGGTCGTCAGAGCAATTGAGAAAAAAGCTATACTTTAAAAGAACAAATTGCTTTTCCCAGATTTTTTCCGCATCTCCGCACCGGAAAATCAGCGAAAAATTTGATGCGGGTGGGTGACACGAATAGAACAATTTTTCGATGACCACCTAAAGCTTGCACAGCCATCAAATGACTGACCAATCAAAGCAGCAAAATTTCAAAACAAATGAACTACGCAGCTCCGCTTGCAGCTCTAGCCTGCCATTTTTGTTTTGATTTAACTTTGTATTTTAATGACCAAACGGGTCCTTCATTTGAGGGCTATGCATGTTAGCCTCCACTGATGCAAGTTATATACCCAATCTAACGGTATTTCTTAGAAATCATGTCAATTGAAATTCAGCAATCATTTTTGTATAGGCGAAACGACCCTACCTAGACACTGCCGTTCATTGTCATTGTAAGGTGATTTACGGTGGGTAAAGTGGGGTGTACAGATAATACAGCAGGTTTCAAATTAACCTATTTTCACCGCCATACAAAGGACATTTAGATCCAGCCCCACCGTACACCACCGCACAATGTACAGCGGTCCCTTGTTAATAATGACAGTTTTTTATCCGATGAAGTTTGATTGGTGTTCGATGAGTTTGGTTAGTAAAAGTTCCAGCTTTTCCTTCCCGATGGGATCATAGATATTGGCTCGCTCTATAAGCTTTAGTGTGGGCGTCTGCTAATAAGTCGTCGGAATGTAAAAAGGATGGGCAACAAGGTCTGAACCCTTTTTTTATCAAAAACTTTATAAAGAACATAGTGTATACGGCTTCTCAGAAGCGGCACAAGAAAACTAATAAAATAATGGAATCGAATTTAATATTATTTTTTAAATAAATTTAAATAAATTAGTTTTCACAGTGATCTATCTGTGGAATTTTTAAAAATCGAAATTTTTTCAGCTAGTTTCTTTCATATCTCTAAAAGTAATGCTAAAGTCTCCTTATAACGTGTCAAAATCTAGAAGAAAGAAGTTTTTTGATACATACATCAACCAGATCACAAGTTCTGAGACACTTTCGTTTTCGACAGATCACTTTATCCTATCCTGATCACGGTTGGAATCCCTTAAAACGGTCATATTTTTGGACGAATAATGGTAGTGAGGAGAGCTTTTAATGAAAGATATGATTAAGTAACATTTGGGCGGGTCGAGGGTGGGGTTTTATGTGAAAAATATCTGAATGTTTAAGGAGTAAAGAGTCGCGACCAAGTAGGTGTTTTTGGTCCAAACTATGAACATTTCTAAAAAGAAAAAAGACGTAACCAAGTAGTGTTTGGTGTCTTTGGACCAAACTATGAACATTTTGTATGAGTAAAAAGGCGTGACCAGGTAGTGTTTGTTGTTTTGGTCAAAATTATGAACATTTTTTATGAGTAAAAAGGCGTAACCAAGTAGTGTTTGTTGTTTTGGTCAAAATTATGAACATTTCTTATGAGTAAAAAGGCGTAACTAAGTAGTGTTTGTTGTTTCGGTCAAAATTATGAACATTTCTTATGAGTAAAAAGGCGTGACCAAGTAGTGTTTGGTGTTTTGGGTGCAAATTAGGAACATCTTTAAGGATAAAAAAATGTGACCAATTAGCGTTTGAAGTTTTTGGTCCAAATTGGGAATATTTCTTATAAAAAAAAAGAGTGACCATAATAGTGTTTGATGTTTTGGGTGCAAATGAGGAATATTTCTTATGAGTAAAAAGGCGTGACCAAGTAGTGTTTGGTGTTTTTGTGTGAAAGTATGATCATTTTTAATGAATAAAAAGGCGTGACAAGTAATGTTTGGTGTTTTTAGTCCAAATTATGAACTTTTCTAATGAAGAAAAAAATGTGACCAAGTAGTGTTTGGTGTATTGGAAGCAAATTAGGAATAGTTCTTGTGAGTAAAAAGGCGTAAGCAAGTAGTGTTGGGTGTTTTGGTCCAAATTATGGACATTTCTTATGAGTAAAAAGGCGTGAGCAAGTAGTGTTTGATGTTTTGGGTTCAAATTAGGAATATTTCTTGTGAGTAAAAAGACGTGACCAAGTAGTGTTTATTGTTTTTGTGTGAAAGTATGTTCATATCTAATGGGTAAAAAGGCGTGACCAAGTAGTGGTTGGTCTTTTGGTCCAAATAATGAACGTTTCTTATGAGTAAAAAGGCGTGACCAAGTAGTGTTTGGTGTTGTGACCATAAAGTGAGAAAAGAAATTTTTGCAAAACTTTTAAAGAACTCTTACGCAATGCATTGTGACCAAGTAAGGATAAATTTTTTGTCTGATCTGCGAAATCTAACTGTCAAGTCATTTGACCAAGTAAGGATAAATTTCTTTGACTGATCTGCAAAATCTAACTTTCAAGTCATGTGACCATGTAATGAAAATTCTTTTTGACTGATCTGTAACATCTAACTTTCAAGTCATGTGACCAAGTAAGGATAAATTTTTTTGACTGATCTGCAAAATCTAGCTTTCAAGTCATTTGACCAAGTAATGATAAATTTTTGAATTAATCTGCAAAATCTAACTTTTAAATCACGTGGACCGTGTAGTGAGAAAAAAAATTTTTGCAAAATTTTTAAAGAACGCTTACGCAATGCATCGTGACCAAGTAAGGATAAATTATTTTGTTTTGACTAATCTGCAAAATCTAACTTTCAAGTCATGTGACCAAGTAATGATAAATTTTTGAATTAATCTGCAAAACCTAACTTTTAAATAACGTGGACCGTGTAGTGGGAATATAAATTTTTGCGAAATTTTTAAAGAACTCTTGCACAATATATCGTGACCAAGTAAGGATAAATTATTTTACCTGATCTGCGAAATGTAACATTCAAGTCATATGACCAAGTAAGGATAAATTTCTTTGACTAATCTGCAAAATCTAACTTTCAAGTCACGTGGACCGTGTAGTGGGAATATAAATTTTTGCGAATTTTTTAAAGAAGTCTTATCTAATATATCGTGACCAAATAAGGATAAATTTTTTTGCCTGATCTGCGAAATCTAACTTTCAAGTCATGTGACCAAGTAACGATAAATTTTTTTGACTAATCTGCAAAATCTAACTTTCAAGTCATTCGACCAAGTAAGGATAAATTTTTGAATTAATCTGCAAAATCTAACTTTCCATGTGACAAAGTAAAGATAAGTTTTTTTTGACTAATCTGCAAAATCTAACTTTCAAGTCATGTAACCAAGTAAGGATAAATTTTTGAATTAATCTGCAAAATCTAACTTTTAAATCGCGTGGACCGTGTAGTGGGAATATAAATTTTTGCGAAATTTTTAAAGAAGTTTTATCTAATATATCGTGACCAAGTAAAGATAAATTTTTTTGCCTGATCTACGAAATCTAACTTTCAAGTCATGTGACCAAGTAATGAGATAAATTTTGAATTAATCTGCAAAATCTAACTTTGAAATCACGTGACCGTGTAGTGGAAATATGAATTTTTTTGAAATTTTTAAAGAACTCTTACGCAATGCATTGTGACCAAGTAAGGCATAAATTTTTTGTCTGATCTGCGAAATCTAACTGTCAAGTCATTTGACCAAGTAAGGATAAATTTCTTTGACTGATCTGCAAAATCTAACTTTTAAATAACGTGGACCGTGTAGTGGGAATATAAATTTTTGCGAAATTTTTAAAGAACTCTTGCACAATATCGTGACCAAGTAAGGATAAATTATTTTACCTGATCTGCGAAATGTAACATTCAAGTCATATGACCAAGTAAGGATAAATTTCTTTGACTAATCTGCAAAATCTAACTTTCAAGTCACGTGGACCGTGTAGTGGGAATATAAATTTTTGCGAATTTTTTAAAGAAGTCTTATCTAATATATCGTGACCAAATAAGGATAAATTTTTTTGCCTGATCTGCGAAATCTAACTTTCAAGTCATGTGACCAAGTAACGATAAATTTTTTTGACTAATCTGCAAAATTTAACTTTCAAGTCATGTGACCAAGTAAGGATAAATTTTTGAATTAATCTGCAAAATCTAACTTTCCATGTGACCAAGTAAGGATAAATTTCTTTGACTGATCTGCAAAATCTAACTTTTAAATCACGTGACTGTGTAGTGGGAATATAAATTTTTGCGAAATTTTTTTTTGCGGATACATTTTTTTGACCACACATCAACATTGCACTTTTAATTAATGTCAAAGCAGAATAATTATTAAAATAATTTTACAACGGAGTTTTTAAAAATACTTAACAACATCTCTTCGTCATCTTCTTTTATAGGATTATATGTTATAGGATTATACTCTAAGGTCCCGAATAGGGGGGGTCTGAATAAAAGGGGTGGGTCCGAAATTTTTGCAAAATATAATAAACGGGGGGGTCTGAATAAACGGGGGGTCTGAAAATATTTAGGTAAATAAAGGCTAAAATTAGGCTATTTAGAGCAAAATAAGGGTCCTTCTCTTTGACAGCTGAAAATATTCTTAAAAACTAATAAACGGGGGGGGGTCCTAATAAGAACGGGGGGTCCGAAATATTTTCCAAAATTAATAAGCGGGGGGACGTCTATTCGGGACCTTAGAGTATATTATATTATGTATCAGTTAAAGAAATGTAAAATGTCAAAATATGTTTTTTATTTACCTCTGCGCATTCATTTTCACACCTAACGGTAATTGTTTTATGTATCCTAGAAAAATATATCTGTCAATCAATTTTCCATATTTTATTCAAAGATATTTGTCAATCAACTTCTTAGCTTGCATAATAGCATATGTTACGTCATGTTTAAATGATTAACAATAATCTAGTAGAAACCATGTATATTTAGCTGTTTCATTTTTAAGCATAAATTATGACGTAGAAAAGAAAATAACAATAGGAGACGAAGTAAGGATATGTGACGAATTAGTGCTATGCACAATCACAAGTTCATCCAAAGCACAAAATGAGGTTTCTGGCATCAAAGAATGAAAAGTTCTTTTTTCTTCTTCGTTTTCCATTTTTCTCAAGTATATTGCAGTTCTCTGAATTATTCTGAATTAAAAGATTTTGTTTACGCTTTATAGAATGGAATTCTTTAGTCGCATTTTTTAAGGAATCTTTTTTTTAATGGATTGAGATTTTTCATTAAAAAACAGGGTATCTATGACCTGTGTGTACAATACATTGTGTATATTTTGTGTAACGCTTCATTCAAAATGCATAATGCTGCAGGAGTCACGTTTCACGCGTCTTCGTCGTTGATGTTCAAGTATTATGCGAAATTTTCGACTTTAAGTCGTCTTGTTTCATTTTTTCGGGGCCGTAGCCTCTAGTAACAGGGCGAAATTTTGAAAAAAAATTTTTATTTTTGTTATATAGTATCAATTTATACCAAAAAAAGTTCCAATAACTTTACAGAATAGTGTTTTTCATAAAAGGGCCTTTTTGGGTCGTTGACCACCATAGGGATTGAAACCACTTATTTCCAATTCGATAGATATATCACCAGATTTCAAAAATAAAAACACACTAAAACACTTTGTTATCTACGTTGAAGACAAATGCTAAGACTTTTTTTTGCTTGTTGGAAGGTTAAGAACTCAAACTCATTACAGTCAAGCTACGAAGCTACCGTGTGTATTTACTACCGAATGGAAGAGTGCGCTGAGTATCAGAGGTTGAGTTTTTAAAGAACATATCAACCTTTGAAGACCAATAATAGAAATTTTATCGCGCATGTGTCAATCTAATCACTTTAGAAAGAATTAAAGATGAAGAGCAAATATGTCTTATATCTTAAATATGCAAATACAAGAGCAGCCACCGGCTAGAAAACACAAAATAACTGTTCAAAAGCGTTCCCAGGGCTGGAAAAAACTATTTGTTATTTTGACTTTTGGTTGGAAAAGTACATCTGTTATATGAGAAAATTTTAGCTCCTGGAAAAAATATCTGTTCGATGAGGAAATTCGGGCTCCTGGATAAATGCATGTGTTTTATACAAATTGATCCTGGAAAAAAGTAATTTTGTTCTGTTTTTGTTTCCCAAAATGTTCTTACTGGAAAAATATATGTGTTCTTTTTTAGGATTACTCCTGGATTTCGCTAACAAAACAGAGTTCTGCTGGAAAATTTGATGTGTTCTTTTTTCAAACGCTCCTGGATTTTCCGAACAGATATTTTAATGAAATTGGTGCTTGTCCTTTTGATAAAATTTACATCCTCCTAGATTTTCATGTCTGTTTGCTAAGCAAATTGTTCCTGGATTTTCTCCCTAAAATCTCTCTCCTGGAAAAATAGTACAGTTTGACAATTATCCGTTGTTGGCGGCTGCTCTTTGCAAATATTACCATATATCTAGCAGACTGTATCAGTATGCAGTTTACCATGTACAATGCTGGACAAAAGGTTATAGACAAATGAAATTTCAGTGAAAAATGATGAGAAATAGAGCAAAGTGACTCTTCAATGTGTCTGAAAGGGGATGGAAGTTAAGAAAAACACTTTTGAAGTCGTTGCATTGCTTTTGCACAAGCAAAAAATCAGCGTTTTTATACTGGTGTAAGCCAGTTAATCAAGCCCTTGTGGTTTGCCCTTGCGGTTAGACTGCAGTGGGTGACTTTGTAGGATTTGAACAGCTTTGGATGGGTTTGGAAAGCACCCAGAACTTGTTTTTGATCGATATTGAAGTATTTTGCAAAAGTCTACAAACCTTTTGTCCAGCATTGTACGAATTCCCAAAAAACCTAGGCTGCACACATCCCCTCTGATAAGTTTTGATATAGGGGATGCGAATCAGGCTCACAAAACCGTTCCGAACTTAGCAAAAAATCTGCTAACCAAAAAAAGAGTTGAATGATAGAGAACTTTGATTGACAGTTTGTCGTCTTTTGTTATCTTGAGAGTTTTGTTTGCTAATTCAATTAATTTCGATAAACAAAAAGAAATAGAGGAGAAAGAGAGATTTCTAGCCATATGTTCTTTTTATTTGAATCTTTATTTGATTTCTATTTACGTCATCAAATAACTCAAACAATACACATCGAGTGTTTTGAAAAATACAAGTCGCCAAAATTCTGCAAAATACATAGCTATTCGGTAATTTTCTCGGAAGCGATATCAGAGCCCGATTCGCATCCCCTATATCAAAACTAATTTGGGGATGCATGCAGCCTACAAAAAAACTCCAAGTGTAAATTAAAATAAGTTTCTTTCAAAAGAAAACTTCTACACGATTCCCAAAATGTATAACAGCAATTACTAAACTATTAATTATGGTAATTTACTTCAATGGAATCAAAATAAAAGACAAATCTTTAAGTTATGATTCTCTATCACTGACATAGAATGCACCCCCTGTGCTTTAGCAGGGGGGGCGCTAAGCCATTTTTGCTTGATTGGGGGCTGTATTTTTCAAAAGATACTGGGGGCTAGCTTGCTGGGCTGAGTGTTGTGTAATAGAACTGGGGGGCAGAGCTGATAGGTTGAAGATATTTCAAATTATGTTTAAAATCTATGTTATGGGGAAGGTTTTATCCCTCTTGGAAAAAAATTTTCCCTGCGGTGCAATAAATTTATCGATAATTTGCATGTAAAATTTCTTTAATATTTTGCTTTGTGAAGGTGGGGGCTATGTTTATAGAATTTAGCCGGGGCTATTTTCCTTAGCTCCCCCCCCCCAGAAAATGCTGGGTAGGGGTAGACAGATCATTTTAAAAAACTTTACCAAAACAAGGAAGAAAAGAAAAGACACTGGTGTACGACTTTTTGCCCCACTCTTCTCCCCGTTGTTTATGTAAACAGGGGCAACGTTAGCTTTTTCATGGAGAGCATTAGCTCTGTTTAATCTAAGATTTATTATGCGTGGGAAAGTGCGTGTGAAAAGAGTGAAAAAGAGTAGAAGAGTGTGGGAAAAGCTGTCTTGCGGTAAACCACTATCATTTCCGAGTTCATGCATGTGTTTTTTCTGCAACGGAGACGGTAAGATTCTAATTTTCCTACATCATGACTAACTGAGGACGACGGTAAATCAGTAGTTTTACCATCCTTAATCTACCCTTCTACACTTAGACTGATGTTCTTTGCGGGTTTTTAGGGTCTTCTTTCCTCCTCACATTTTTAACATGCCACTCATAGACCTAGGGCTTTCTTTATCTCTGGCTTTATCGCCATACCGCACCCTTGTTCCTGAAGTTTACGACTTTGCACAGGAAAAAATGTTTGATTCCCTAGGCTATGGAAATATATATTTCCAGATCTGGAAATCCGGAATTTTCCCTAATCAATCCATAGCTAGGGAAGGTGCAACAGCTCCCTAGTTATGGAAATGAAATTTCCCGATCTTATGACTACCTAGGGATGTTAAATTTCCCTATTATTGAAAAGTGCTTTTCTTGAGCGAACCCCAATAAAACCCCATAAGGTTACCCATATTCACGAATCAAATCCTGATTTATAGAAAGCTGGTAGAATAATTAAAAAAATGTATTCGATCATTCTGTGAGCATTGGTTCGATAGCTCTCATTCGTTCTGACATGTACTTGCGCTACTTTGAGAATCCCGGCACTTTTGTCACAACAGTGGAGCTGCACTAGAGAGCCAACTTAATGACCTCAAACCCGTCTCATCGATCCACTGAGCCCTTGCGACGCAAGTCCATTGCGAACGAATGAGGCCGCCCTGGCGAGACGCCTCACCTTTAGCGTTGTGTTACACACTGATCGAATACACCCTCATAATGGTTTGGTTTACATACGACTCGATCACTTTTGAGTGAAAAATCACTTGTGGTTTTTTCTCACGCATGCGTAATACAAGTTAGGGAAATCAATTTTCCCTAACCTAAAAAAATTTTTCCCGAACTAAGGCTCTAATTTCTGACAGTTTAAAATTTTTGATTGAATTGTCTTATTTGAGGTTTTGAAAAATAAGTTCTGATTTACTCAATTGTTTAAAGGATACACTCAAACTAAAGAGTTTGGGAAATCGAATATTTCCCAATCTGGGACATTTTATTTCCCTAATTCAAGAAATCACATTTCCCGATCCAGAGAAAGAATAGAATAAAACAAACAAGGTCACAATTCGTGATAGTTCTTTTCCCTAGCTTGTAGAAAGTAATCATTTCCAAAACACTCGTGATCTCTCTTTTCCCGACTCATCCATAATCAGTTTAGAAAAACTTGGGATTTTTAATTTCCCGATGCAATTCTGAATGGGCAACCTAGAATGTTAAAAATATTAGTTTTCCACATGTGGAAATCCGTTTTCATTAACACATTGGTAATACACTTCCAGCATGGGAAAATAGATTTCCCTAGTTTCCTTACTTTCCCGAACTTAAAATTCTAGACTAATATGTGATCGAATAAAAAACCACATCTGAAAATGAACAATCCCTAGACTAGGGAATCAATAATTTTTTCCTGTGTTGTTTGGCAATAATTTTGAAATTATATTAATTATGATTTGATTCAAAAGGGAAACCTGGCTGTGAACATCAAGACTCTCAAAAAAACCCATCCCACTCAACAAAACCCATCCCACTCAACAATGTGCAGAGCCCTACGAATAAGAACATGGTCCGCACAAGGAAACTCCCAAAATTTTACGTTCAGAAGATGGAGAAAAATGATTTTAAGATTTAATTTGCAAAAGGTTATCTGCTGATGGCTTTTACGATGCAAAGAGGGAAGGATACCAGAATGCATGACGAAATAATCTGTTGATGAGAAGATTAGGTCCATACAAGAAGATGAAGACCATGCTGTGTACTTTAAGGGCAGAAACTTTCGCGGGCAGAAAGTTTCGCGAGACCGAAAAGTCGCGAAATTTTGCGGATTTTTACTTTTTGAAGAAATTTTACGGAAGAAATTTTCGCGGTTTTATGTGAATGTTCAATTTTAGTAGCAATAACTTTCGCGAGTGGCGGCTAGGGAAAGTGAATAAAAAATTATTTCAAATCTCATTTTTTTCTAAAAAATGCTAATAAATGAAAAACAAGACGACTTGAAGTCAAAAGTTTCGCCTAGAATTTGAACTACATGGGAAAAACAAGAAGTAGATGAAGCTAATCTGAAATCTACTTTACATCGAGCCTTGATGAAACAATTTTACAACAAGAACAACGAGGCTTAAAATCGCTTAAAAAATAAGACCAATTAAAGAACAATTGTTGTTTAATCTTTAAAAACTCTCATAAAGTATATGCTTATAAAAAATAGATATGCTCTTATTGCACGCCATCCCTTGTTTACTTTGTAAGAACTAATTACCGAAAGGTATATCACCATCTATCAAGAGTTATTGATTTGATTCTTATAAAGTAAATGCTTATAAGAAAAATAAATAAGCTCATATTGTACACCAACCCTTGTTTACTTTGTAAGAACTAATTACCGGAAGGTATATCACCGTCTATCAAGAGTTATTGATTTGATTCTTATAAAGTATATGCTTTTAAGAAAATAAAGAAAAACCAAAACTGTGAAGCTAAAGACACAAAGATATAATGACGTAATCCAAAGAAAACCTGTGAAGATCTTCCGTGGTTATACCCCGGGGGGGCAGTCAGGCAAATTGACCGACGGGTATGTGCGGCGGTTAAGGGTATGTTTTTCAAAACATCAGGAATGCACTGTAAGGGTGGACTTTAGATAAATGCACTGTAAGGGTGGAAATTTCAGCTAATCTGGAAAAAATTGCAAATTTTTGCTCGAAAATCTTGATTTTTTTTGCTCTAAAAGAGTTTAAAATTTGAAAAAATGCACTGTAAGGGTATGAATTTCACCGATTTTTTTCTGCACTGTAAGGGTGCGATTCTAAAAGCCAATATTTTCGCCGCACATACCGTCAGTTGGTAAACCCACTGCCCCCCGGGGGTTATACGAGCGTGTAATTTGTAAATAGTCAGTTCGTCCACCGTATCAAGTACTTTCGTTTTCTAAATTTTTGTCCGATATCGCCGCCGCACCATGCCTATCGTAATACTTTCGCTAAGGCGAATTTAATAAACTATTTTCACTTCTTCCTCCCATTCCGAATCCTAGTCACTGCGATATTATCGATAATATCGACTCTCCTCGGCTTTTAAAACTTGGAAAAAACATTCGCGATTTTTAGGAAAATTTCCATTTTCGCGAATTTCTTGTTTAATTTCTTACCTAGCAGAAACTTTCGCGAAAAAATGCCAAAAACGCGAAAGTTTCTGCCCTTGAAGTAGCTACACGCTTTTTTATAAGAATAACTTCTATAAGAATATTAGGGTAATATTTCGGATGTAGAACAATAGGTCTATTGTTTGGAACAATAGAAACATTAGAATAATTCTCATCCTCAGCCAAAATACACTTTTTTTAATAAAAAGACAAGCGTGTAGATTTGAATAATAAACAATTTATCAATTTCCAACAAATTAATCGAACACGCAAAACACAAGATGTCCTAAGTCCATCGCATAAAATTTTCATTTTCAAACTATTCAATCGAACACATTGCCTGCCAATTCAGTAATACCAATTCCTGATGCTCAAAGCTTTCCAGTAGAATGACATGATTGCTCACCCTACTTCCATAATTTAAATGATAGCATACATTTAAAAATAGCATTCCGTATCAGCTTATCGCAAAAACAGTGTAAATTTCCCACGTTCAAAGAGTTGCAGCGATGACATGATTACACCGCTCCTGCTTCCATAATTAAATGATAGCATACATTCAAACTACATTCCTTATCAAGTGGTCAGGAGTTATGACCATAAGACTGTGTATCGGTAAAATGACCTTTTCAAAACGTATATATACGTATTTTGCCGTCTAAGGGTTAGCATATCACAAAACTAATTGTAAAACAGAGAAAAACAATTGAGTTTAAAGCCCCAAAGGAACTATAGATGACTCTTCAACCTTTCTCAAGCAAGGAAAAGTGAAGCCTTAAGATTAAATCTAGCACTTTCTTTGTTTTCATGCGACATATTCTTTCGAAATCTTGCGATATATTTTACTTTCAATCTAGCGTTCATGCGAAAACCACGCGGGTCACGCGTATTAGAAGTCTCGTGCCTAGCCTTTTGGGCTTGGAAGTCAATGGGAAAAAATCATTACTCTAAACACATTTTATCAGCCTTTATGTAAATCCTATAGTAAAAGATAGTGTTGAATTGGTTGATATCTGGTTCAAAAACTTTTACATGACGCTGAACCCATTAAACCAATACCATTGTCAAGCAACAGAAATAATGTAGGAATCAATGTTGTGTTGTTTTAAACAACATACGATGTTATTTTGATCAAAATGAGTAAAGTTATTAAAAATGTTATACTTTAAACTTATCACGGCGCTTTTCTTTAGGTACCGGAGACTGGAAGCTAGCAACCAGTCTCCAAAGGTGGAGTGAGTTTATTAAGGCATCTCTATCCGTGACACTCTCCCCCACTCCAAAATGTCTTTTTCTATTCAACCAGAAATAGTACCTTCTTAAGTCACGTAATAATAGTCCCTATTATCATTATCTCAATTATAGTTCATTTCAACAGTCTATATATAAGCCTTATCGCGTTATTTCAATCAGGCTTTATCATAAAAGTTTTTCATACGCAAGTCACGTACCAGACGACAGCTGATAATTAACATATCATTGACGATTCACTTTATCTAAATATTACAGAAGACACTGTTTTTCATACCAAAACATTTAAGATTGTTGGAGTAACTTTTGATTATCTCTTGATGTTTGAATCAAATACAGGACATCTTTGCAAGAAAGCTAGTTTGAAAATATCCGTCTTAGCCTAACCAGATCAGATTGTGGTTATTTTCTGCCCACCACGCTGAAGCTCTAAAGGGATGGGTGAATAAACATATAATCTGACGAATATGCAATCTCGAAATCGTAAGGACCGCGTTCGTGTAAAAGGACTGGGGATGACAACAAAGTTGCGTGATTGTGTTTGTGAATAGGGCGCCGTATCAGTTTTTGACTTTCTGGCGCACAACAAGATTCTTGTTGTAGATTTTTCCGCGGGAGGACTTTTTTCCTCAGATGTATAATTTTCAAGTGTCTTTAGAGGTTTACCGTGCACGTAAGAAAATTATGAACAGCTGTTATCAGGTTATCTTAGTCTGAATGAGTACATATCTCAGTTTAGAAAAAAAGAAACGCTTAATGAATGCTTTCATTTCAGCAGAGGAATGTAATGAGACGGAAAACAGCTTCTTGAAAACAATTGGAAAAACGGCTCGTCATATACCAAGTCTCTTGCCCTTAAGGGAGTTTACGTCGAGTAAATAGGTTTCTTTTGTTATCGCTATAAAAAATCTGCATAGTTAACGTGTTGTGACAAAATTCTTTTGTTTCAAGCATGACTATGCGCAAACTTTTACGTTTACTCAGACTACAACTTATCATTTGAAGATCTGTTGAAATGTGATAATTGTTCCACGCACTTTCCATCTACAAACAATTCAATTCTTATCTACAGAGCTATTTAAATCAAAACTTAATTATCTTAATTACGCACAAGCGAGCTTAGCAAGCGAGTGCGATTCTTTTGGAAAAAGCGCATGAAGAAAAACACTGATATGCGTGAATTCGACTTTAAATACAGTTTAATTTTATTTTTACTGCATATCCTATGCACAACCCTTTGAATTTTCCCTTGTTGTGCACTTTTTACTATGTAATAGTTCCTGACTGTTCAATCAAGCCCCACT